>NC_041359.1:19075112-19200112 GCF_900634415.1 Cottoperca gobio
TTTGATGAATTATTGAACTGGTGTATTTGGTGTTAATTGTTCTGCTCTGTTAGTTTTTATTTGCTACAAAATTAATAAAATCCTACCTACAATCTTGGAACCAATAAATTATGTAGGCCTAAAAAAAGGTGGAAAAGGTGCTGACTAAGACTTTATTTTCAGCTCTTGGTTCTGGAATGACCTGCAAGCTGGACTCAATCTAGACTCCTTCATTTCGTCCAACACTTGGAAAACAGAATAGACAAACATGACCGAGGAGGATTTGGCCGCTGAATTGCTTGGAGTATAAAACATGATGTATGACTTCCCCTGATATGTCGTTCAGGGCTTTGTCCCACCTGAGCCAGTGTAAGCTTTGTTTACGGGAATTTAAAATGACACAGGGCGCTCTTCTATGTGTGTGTGTGTGTGTGTGTGTGTGTGTGTGTGTGTGTGTGTGTGTGTGTGTTTTAAACAAAGCTCGAGGGCTTCTCAGATCCTGCTCCTAATCCCGATCAGGTGATTAGAAGTCAGCAGATCAAAAACATCGAGGTAAAAAGGAGATCAGTGGGTCAATGCTGAGGCGGGACTGAGAGTCAGCTCTTTAAACTTTATCTCTGTCGGTGGCTGCTCCATGTGACACGCATCATTTCCACATACTTTCTTACATCACAGTGTGATGTAAATGTAAAAAGAAAAAGTTGAAAATCCCAACTAAAGAACTTGGTACAAGCTAAAATGGCTTGCGTAATATGGCAATGAGTTCTTACTAATCTCTGGCTCTATATTGATGCTTTGTTGTTATTGATGCACTGAAGCAGATCTCCTCCATCTATTCTTTTCAATATGCCACGTCAGTGCAGGCTGAAAACCATAGTAGGCTTTCAGTAGCAGAAAAACATGTCCTCGTTCTTCCTGTTTTGCTATGTTGAGCGCATAACCTTTGTCTGACCCTCGTAAAAAAAAAAAAAAAAGTCTCAATGCAACAGTGCAATACATACAAATATGCCTCTTAGATGTTCCAACATTGCAACATCAACATGCATTAAAGAATTCACGACCGATACAGTAATTCTTTCATATGCATGAAGGAAGACCAGGACTAAGTTGATATATACTTCACAGTACAAAACGTACAAATTATAAAGAAATGACTGGAAACGGGAAGTGACATCTTCCAGTAATGCAAGCAACTCAGGGCTCACTTTTAAAAAGTCGGATCTCACACTCTGGCGTCTTCTCGCATGCGACTCACCTGCATGTACCCCCTCCAGGGGGTAGAAGAAGCAGACCAGCAGGTTCATGAGCACAGCCAGGTTGAAGGAAACGTTACTCCACACCGACATGTTTCTGGAGCACCAGTACAGCACTGGTTGGGCTGAAGAGGAGAGAAGTGCGGTTGTTCAGATTAGATCACACACACGCACACACACACACACACAATATGGTTTAGGTAAGTAAATGACAAAATCCCAAATCCTCACATTTAAGAAGCTACTGTACGACTGTACGACCAATATGTGGGACTTTTTATAAATAAAGATGAAACAAAGAAAGACTTAAACCATCATTTGATGATAAAGGTTTTCAATACATTTCTGTTGAATAACTATTTAAATCAACTAATTGTTTTAGCACTAAATTGATTAACCCAATGTGTGAACAAGCTGTGGGGTGAACTTGAAAGTAAGATCTTGTGAGAATCTAACATAACTGGCTCGCCATGAAGGAAATAACGTTACATAAAGTAACATGAGGACAGTGTCGTGGAGAAATGACAACATTGTTAATAATGTATGCTAAAATGTTGATACTGAAAATAAAGACAAAGACTCGTGTTACTTTGACCTTCGACACACAATCTGACTTTTAATAGACCACTTTCTGTCGTCTGCGGTTAGTGGGAGAGAGAAACAGATGCAGGGACTTTTCCATGTCCATCGCTTCTTCTAAGTGAGAGACAAAATATATCTCTGCGTGGGTAAGCAGTCTCGTACTAGGATTAGAAATATGTGGGTGCGGGTCTGTGTGTGTTTGTGTGCGTGAGCAAGCAGGCTCTCAGTTGTGATTCATAAGGTTACTGTACAAATGTTTCACGGCTCAAACAATGTGGAAAGCCCCTGTCTGCTTTTAGAAAGTGGAAACATGCACACACTTAACACGAGAGCACACACACACACACACAGGATGACATTGTTGGCCCTGATGTCATGCTTCCATGCATTTTCCAAACTCCCTCGTCCTGTTCAGGCTCGCAGGCAGTGAGGTGTATCCCAGCATGCATTGGGCAAGAGGCGGGGTACACCACTGGGCACACAACAACATTCACTACATTTTGGAGTTTCCGATTCACCTAAACTGCATAACCTAAACCACCTTTCACATATTTATGAAGACAATAAAGTGGTCATGATAACCTTGTTGGAGTGTTATTGCACTTCTCACCAAATCTTGCAGCACAAATGAGTCATTTATTTGTACAAAGGTGATCCTGGATCAACTGACCACTACGTGCACCACACTCATGCTACGTCTTGACCCTACCTCTGAGTTTCTTCTGCCAGTTCATCTCATTGAAGAGATCCTCTGCTCGCAGGAAGAAGTCGTTGATCTTGCTGCCCTGCTCGTCTCTCTCCGTGGTGTAGTAGACTCGTAGCTTTGACTCGGACGTCAGGAACTCACAGATGTTAGGCACGGGGAACACGATCTCCTCCATGGTGCGGTCCTGACGCACAATCTGAACAGAGAGACGCACAGTCACTTTGGCATCGGCAGGTCCACATTATTGTATATTTATAAAGAAACTGTCACAAAATATAAAATAAACATTCAGTGTTCTAGAGCAGAGGTTTTTAAAGTTGGAAGGAGCCTCCATGTGGGGGCCCCAAACACCTTTTAGGGGAGGCTCAGTGAATGGAAGTGAAAAATCTAAGATTAGTTATCAAAAGAAGAACACATAGAATAGTCCAAATGTGTGCGATTCGGTTAAAAAGATAGTTCTGATGCAATAGTTTAGGAGAATTTGACTGTTTTTCCCACTTTCAAATCGTCACAAACTAATGAATTAATGAATTTAAGTGTCTATGAGATCAAATAACATAATCATGATGCCATAGGCATTCAGGAATTAATGGAAACTAAGCAACTTAACTAAGGGGGGTTGAGGGGGCCCACAGTCTCAGAAATAGATGATTGTTTTTGTGAAAATCTACTACAGAGGGCTTCAACTAGTTAATGTGACAGGGTTGCGTGTTAGGACCTCTATCTGAGCAGTGTGATTGGCGTAGAACTCCAAGGCCTCATCTCCCTCTCCATTGGCCCCTCCTGGCTTTAACATCATGGACAGCTCCTTATTATGTCGCGCCAACTGTGCAGAGGACACACAGCCAGCAAGTGAGCACGTCACAAAAGAACAAACAACACATGGATGATGTGTGTGGCTCATTATATTCTTGGATGAATGGAGAAACATGTTGCAGAGATGCACAGCAGACCTGGTGAGCTAAAATGTAGATGTTGTGACCAACATTTCGGGGGGAAGCTGCATCGTGTTCCTCCTCTTCCCCGTTCTCCTCCTCCTCCTCTTTTGTGTCCTCAAACTCTACCTCTCCCTGCAGATAAGCCTTCTTTATCACCTCCACCTGGACACACACACACACACACACACACACACACACACACACACACACACACACACACACACACACACACACACACACACACACACACACACACACACACACACACACACACACACACACACACACACACACACACACACACACACACACACACACACACACACACACACACACACACACACACACACACACCTGTGAGACTGAACAACCAGCTAGCTTGTATTTGAGATGTAAGCAGCTGACAAAAGGAAAAGAAGCACAACAACATCTCCTCACCAGCTCTTTAGGCCTCATATTGTACAGGATCCTCTCTGCGTTCTCACTGTCATGGCGGCTCTCCATGATGGCGAGCAGCAGCTTGGATGCATTGTTCTGAGATTAAAAAAAGAAGAAGAGAGAAAGCAGGCAGGGGAAAAGAGAGCTCTAAGATAAGAACTTAAGCTCTGTCAGTTTCTAAATCCAAAGAAAACAGACAGAAATCCTGGTGCTCTGGGCAAATGCACTCTACAGCTATTTGTCTTGGCAGGCAAGCACAAAAGCTAGGTTAGCTCAGACGAATGAATGTCCAGCTCTTATACCTGTAGCCTGTTAGTGATATTCCATCCTGCTGTGAAAGGAAACTACTGCTCAGTTTTGTTAAAACTCATTTTGGCTCAGGATCCCAGAGTAAACCCGTTCCCCCGCTTCACACAAAGGTGTAGATCCTTCCTCCACTTTACTTACAGAACGCCAGCCCAGCCAACTCACCTTGAGCTCCAACACCAGGTCCATCCGCTTTTTCCCAAGTGGGTTGATGTCATTAAGGATCAGGGCGATTATGATATCAATTCCATTGGACTCGTGTGTGGCAATGCAATTCTGGAGGAAATAAAATAAAACATTTATGAAAAAGACAGATACACGTACAGACAGACGTGCCCTTGTACAGTCCAGGTCCTCCCCTCTGGCGTAGTCTCTTTATGTACCTGGTTTTCATGGCAGGGGCCTTGGCAGTACTCTGTGAGACTCTCCAGAGTTTGGTTGATGAGGGCAACGTTCTTCTCGTTGATGTACAGTCCCAGAAGACCGAGACCTCCTGTGGTGCTGCCGCAGATACAGTCCAAAAACTGCAGAGTCTCACACACGAGGTTGTAGTTGTTCTTGTTGTTCTGACAGCGAAGGAAGTTCTGAGACCATAAAAGTGGTTGGGTTAGTATGACTGGGATAAGTCTGTGTAATAATAATAACCCAAAGAAAAGCAAACAGCCACTAACAACTAACTCCTTCGTCTGTCAGAGCTCAGAGGAACTTTTAAGTTAGCACCAATATCTCCGTTTCAGTCCTCGTCTGCTCTGGTGAACTCGACTTTCTCATCAGAAGCGTGCCGCTGTGCCAGCAGCCACTGTGCCACAAAATGAATCCTTTGCAGGATTGAATCATGTGCCGTAAATCTTTCCAGTAAGGTCTGTGCACCGACAGGAATTTTACATTCTACAGAAAGTAAAGTCGGTGCTGAAAAAGGCAGAGATAACGACGTACAACTTTTAGATATATAGTATAGATCTCTGTCACACAGGAGGGAGCAGTTAATAAGAGGAATGTTATTTCAACCTTTAAATTAGCTTAGCCACTAAGATGTTCATATTCTCTCTTGTCTTTTACAAAAGGGAAGTAATATTTGAAGAAATTACATGCACACGTTATTTTAATTATAAAAGTAGTGCAAGACATCTGCAGGCATCGCTCTTAGGTTTGCACAATGATCTCAACCTAATAAAGTTCTCCAGCTGCCTTCTTTCTCAAATTGACAGTAGGACTTTGAAGTTGAGTAAATTAAACCGTCAGTGAAAGAGAGAAAAATCAGACGACTCTGAACGCAAGAAATTAAAGTATACAGTTTTCCTTTCATACGTCTTTAAATAATGATGTGCCAGAGAAGTCATCTCCATAGCCTGAAGAAGTCAGTCCTGGCCTCTAATACAAATGACACTGATGATAAAGGGAATTAGCATTGTTAGAAGAATCATGAGACCTGTGTTTAAAACCTACAGCCAAAAGGTAAAAGCATGCCTCAAACTATGGTTTAGAGCAGGGGTGCATAAAACCTTTCACTTGGAGGGCCAAAACTAAAGCATCTATTGTATTTTATTTTTATTTAGATGCAAAATGATACTAGGGTAATTAATAATTAGGGAGCCTATATATTTACAGAGCATTTTTGCATGGCTTTAACAGCAATTTATATAATATATGTATTTATTTTAATCAATTTAAATCAAATAATTTTGATTACATTTAATTTAATAAAAAATAATAATAATAATAATAATAATAATTAAACTGTTCTTTGTATGTTGCACTTTTGTTTGGCTTATTTGAAGCTTTTGTACTGTTCGCAGTTGTATCCTTGTAATCAGCTAAATGAAGCGTAATGTAATGCAATTAAAAAAACCTCTGGCAGGGAAAACTTTGGGCAGCCCTGGTTTGTAGAAAGGAAGGTACTGTAGCCAAGTAGGATCCACACTACAGGATATCTATAAAACTAATAGAGTCTGGATATCAGTCTGTCCCACCTGTAGGTCGCGGTTGTGATTCTCACAAAGCAGCTGGAGGAAGCGAAGGATGGGCTGCATGATAACGACTACAAAACTCATTTCTCCCTCGTCCTGGTTCTTGTCCCCAGTGCTGGGCTGTCCGTCCGCTGAGTTGAAATGATCCTCAGGGTCTGCTTCACGCCGGTAAGAGTTGAAGGCCTTCTTGGTGGCAGACGAGGCTTCCAGTAGTTGCTCTTTCACATCCTCCGTCATGACCACCGCTGAGTCTCTGGCTAAACAGAGACGGGCACCAAACAGGGAATCAGGATGCAGACGAAACCCACATGAATGTTCTTTACAAACAAGTTATATAATAATTTAATTATCCAATTGTAGCTTGTCTTAGCATCTGTTGGTAAGAACCTGACATAAATTCATACTTCAGATCATAGTACGTGACCTTTGACCTTTTTTGCGAGCAGGAACGTCTTTATCCTGGCTGTCATCATCTCTCTTCCTGTTTCCCAGGTCGCTGGTGTTCACCGTCACCGTGGCTTTGATCTCCAGCTGGGCCAGCTTCATACGGTCGTAGAAGACCCGGAAGAACTTTTCTGATTTCTTGTCTTCAGTCAGACGGCAAAAGAAAGAACGCTGGACACAAGAGACAAGAAGAGAAGAAGAAAAGAGAGAAAATTGATATTTTGATAATCGATTAATCATGTCAATCATTCTTTAAGCAAAAACATTAAGTTCTTAAGTTCTTCTGGTTCCAGCTTCTCCATTGTGAATATTTTCTGTATTCTGTATTTCATTTCAAAATGTTGTATCTTGGAGTTTCAGCCTGTTGGTTGGACAGAACAAGTCATTTGAAGAGGTTACCGTAAAAAACGGATTAATAGATAATGAAAATAGTAATTAGTTTCAGACCTAATATAAATGACCACATGCATTTATTTTCCCCTCCATGTTTGTATTATGCAGCTGCTAAGTTATTTAGAGTGCAGTGAGCTAAGGTCAAACCCAGTGAACGTGATGTTGGAACAGGGAACATAGACTTTAAGATCTGGTTTCAAACTCCTCGTCTCTCCGTGCACACATATTCTGTCACAACTTTACGACTAAATCATCACTTAATATGAGGGAAACTGGACCTTCACAAAACTATATATACACATATAAATAAAGGGAAGTCTGGATTTACTGCGACAGGAAAGTTTAAACGCTGCAGTTACTGCAGTGGAATGGGGTCATGCAAAATTGGAACACTTTCGAGCCCGCGAGCGTAATGCATACACCGTGTCCCAACCCACAGGACTGTTGTTTTGATTATGTAAGAGATGTTATCTGCTGCAGCCTATGGAAAGGCTTCGACCAGGGGTGAAAAATGACACGAAAAGGGAGAAGCCTGGCCTACTTACACAGATCGAGAAACCGAGATGATGGGGAGCAGGGGAAAAAAAAGAGAGGCGAAAGACAGACACCGAAGAAGGAATAAGGTTATTGTGAGCGGGAAAACGAGAGCGAGATATAGGGAGGGAATGTTATCCGACAGTATCTAGGCCAGTTGTTACATAACCATCTGTCTTTCCAGGTTAGATGTAAAACTGGGCTAGTGGAGGAAACAAACACATGAAAGTCACAAAGAAAACATGGAGCAAAATGGACAAGAAAAAAAGCCTTGCGTCTCCTACTTCAGGGACACTTTGAGGATGTGTTTCCACTAAGAGGTTTATATGCATTGTAATTCAATGTTTAACACACGGCCAAATCTTTTCATTCAACATTTTAAAAAGTGTCCAGCCAAACAAGAGAGTGCAGGCAGCCGCCTATTAACAGAACACAGAGCGGAGCTAACACAGGTTTGCAGCCGAGTGTCTTGCAAAGAAACAATGACATAACTGTGTGCTTGTGCCCCAAAGCAGATTCCAGAGCCTTACTGTGCCCCACCCAGGCCCTCCACCACTGAGTAGCAGCCCTCCTGCACGTACACACTCTGCCAAACACTCAGGGACAAGGAGATAGTAGCTAGGGGAGAGGGAGGGGGGGAGAGAGAGCTGCCTAAGCAAGGCCATCACGCAATAAACAACTTGATGACAGAGTGGAGAGCGCAGAGGCGAGGATTAGCTGCACCACTGGCTAGCCACTCACAGCTCACAACTCAAAGCATGCCTGAGGAGTGAAGTGTGAATTTGGTGCCGTGACTGTCATTCCTGCCTGGGGGTGAGGCATGAGGCCCAGGTTAACACACATCGATTGGACCGGAGCAAACACAGAGAAAAGCCCACCCCCCACCCTCAGCCTTTCCTATTACATAACTCACACACACACATACACACAGACAAACATGCACAGACACACATACACAAACAGACAAGCTGGAGAGCGCATACGCTAATATGCTGACTTTTACTCTCACAAAACTAGGTCAGCTGTCTCCGGCAAAACGGCACATGCCAATTTTTGAGAAGACACACCCACACACACATGCAGTATTACAGTATTCTCCCTAAATCTCTGCCAACTTCATCCTTATGTAATTACGTTCATTTTCCACTGCCTATCATATTATTAATGTTGCTGTCCTCATCTCTGGGATAACCCAGGTTAGAGATACTGCCTTCAGTCTCAGTGTGCAGTCGGGCTAACGGTGCAGGGTTGGCAGGACGAGCTCCGTGCCGGCAGGGGTATTTGATCTTATGGATCAGGGTTATCTGAGCCATTATGTTTCACAGCGGTAGAGGTGAGTGTGTTTGATTGATGGTGGCTGGGAGGTGAATGTATTGGTCATTTAAGAGTTATTGTGTCCAGCAGTGAAATTCTTCACTCGTAGCAGAAGACCGTTAGTCATTTTTTTAAACAGGAACGCTGTTTCTAAGAACTGAGCTGAGTTTCGTGGATCGAGTGAGTCACTGAAACAAGGACAAAGCCTTGTGCGTAAAGCTGAGACACCACAGTGAAGAAAAACACCACGGCAGACTTTCATTTTATGGTTTCTTTAGAATTATATGTGAGGTTGCTTACAATGACTCAGAAACGAAAACATAAACTTTCATGTGTAACCACAATGCTGCCTCTGTAGTGTTTCGATGCTGGTCCTTTACACACGCTGTGACAAAATCTGTGCCGCCGCATCAAGACACCATCTGTGTTTTGATATCACTGGGAAAGCGAGGACAAGCGGGGTTGTGATGGAGGGATGATGTTATGGATGAGGTAACACATGGTGGTCAAGGAGACAATGGAGTGACGGTAACAGAGGAGGATGAATGAGAGAGAGGAGCATCTCAGGGCCCCCCCGCAGTGTTGGGTAAACACAGTGCCTGTCTGTATCCATGGAGACAAACCCTGAGTGAGGCGAGATGGGGGCGGACAAAACTGAAAAACAAGGTCATAGCGCTTTCCCTTCTCTCCTTCCGTTCCGCCACTTGGCATCAACAAAGGGATGTTATGCAACAGCTATTTATACTCTCGCTCCCTTTCCCTCTCACCCTCCTTCTCATGTCAGCCAGCACCGCATGCAAACCAAATGCAGCTCTGCTCTCCTCCAACTGCTCTTCCTTCTTTCCTTAGAAAACGAGCCACCTCTCTCGTTTCTTTTCCACCTGAAAAGAGAGTTTGTCTACTGCATATTGTTTTGTTTTTGCAATGCACCTGCAATGCAAGAGTTTTGGAGGGAAGCAGAACATCATGCCATGCGGTTGTACCGCCAGATGGCTGACGAGTGAAATGTCACAACACAATTACAGCTTTTCTGAGTTCTCTCAGGGCTGTTGCAGAAGAGCTGGCGTGTGACAGACACAAAGAGGAGCGGCGATGAGCCGACAAGTCTAGAAAGCACCGACTGTAAAACATTCAAGACGTCCAAAGACATGTGCAATAGCTTTGCTTGACAGCAGAACGAGACGGTGTCTGTGTAAATGAGTGACTGTGCATGCACTCTTGAGTTATTCCGTGTGGTTTATTTCTAGGTCTTAAGTAAATAGTTAACTGTGTTACATGAGAACAGGATATCCAAGACCCAACAGGTGCTCGGCTTGGCATGTCAGATGCAGACAGAGACAAAAAAGCAACTCCCGTTATGCTGAAGGTGCTTTTTCTTGAAGAGAGCAGAGAGCTAAAGTAGTCAGTTTTCTCTCATGGTGACACTTTAAGTTTGCAGAAAAGGTACGCTTGTTTTTATCATTTTCAAGCAGTCAAAAGAAAAGAACCTCACACTTCTGTACACTGTTCACAATTATTTTAGGAAATCATCCAGTAACTCAAACTACACAAATATTTGTACTATGTGGCACATTTCTAGCCCTGCATACAGAGTAGTCCCCCCCCCCCCCAAAGAAACCTCCCTTTACAGAACAAACTTAAGAATGCAAGGGTGAGAGGAGCTGCAGTTTCTCCTCAATCCCCTCTGTGTTTCCCCGTCCCTCCGCCCTCTCTCCCCACTGCCCCAGTTCCGGAGGCCCAGCATGACCCAGTTTGGGCCGGCAAGAGAGCGCGAGGGGATCGAGAGCGAGAGAGGCTGGAATGTTTTGAAGGCTGAGACATTCCTCATTGTTCATTCACACAGGCCTTATGTAACGCAGATGGATCACGTGATGTAGCTCTGCAGCAGCCGTGGGAAGCCAAAGCATTATCTTCCTCGCTCTAATCTGATTATGCAAGCCCCGTGCTTACACAACAACACACAGAAGGACGGACAGATGGAAAGACGGGGAGATCAACAGACAGAGCAACAGACACAGAGATATGAAAAAGAGAGACCGTTAGAGATAGAGGGGTTAGAGTGGCTCAGGCTAAAGCAAAGAGGGACAGAACATTCATTAATGTCGCGTAATGCACACATCAGCCAAATATTAAATCAAGAATATTTTAATGTAATCTACAAACTACTGGCAGGCCTGGCCTTTTAGCCACATGATATGTGCTGGATGTGGGGGGAAAAGACCCGGCTTGGTAATGTATGTGCAGCTATGGTGGCACACTGACCCATATACTGTAGACCCTCTCGTAATGGACACCGCCCATGGTACATTGAGTTCTGTTCACTGACCAAATTTGACCAGATCATCTACCGATGCACTGCAGGATAAGGTGAGCCTTTACGTAGATAACAGCCCATGAACTTAAAACCCTGCAGATCACGGTACGTAAGGGAAATCGGTAAGTGTGTCATTTGTATTATTTTACAATAACACAGGTTCAGACATGTTGGAGCAGATGAGTTGTTCAAACGTAGAGAGTTGACACGAGGATGTCCCTTCAGTTTCCACGTTCCACATTTGTCACACACTGACCTGGATGGTGGTGTTTCCACCTTCCAACAATGCAATAGCCAGGAGGATGCTTTCTTGGAAGACTCGGTCACTAGTGGTGTTCATGATGAGGTCAATGACCAGGTCAGAGGCTCCCTCTTTGTCCAGGTGACACTGGACCTCTGCCAGGCTCATTTCCGCACGACTCAGGCCCCCAGGACCCCCTAACGCTGAAAGACAGAGACAGTGTGACGGATAAGAATCAGATGTACCAGGTATATGAGGTTTATGAGATTAATACCTTCCAGTGTCCATTCAGATCATATAAGCACAATCAAGTGCATTTAAAGAGGAGCCAGTCATTTGCAGGTATTTAACAAAGAAAAGAGATGCCGACATGATCGATACAAGACGTTTACTGACATTACAATACAGTCAGTTTAGTCTTCCTTAAGTAAAATGCTGCCATCCTACTTTACAATATCTGCAAGTGTAGAAGCCTGATACATTTTGTATTAATCTGTATATTTTATAATATTTTTCTCATTTGAGCCTGCCATTCTTTGGAAAATAACTATAATATTAAATATATAATTCTGTAATGTCAAAATGATTTTAGTTTATTTGGTTTATTTCCTTTAATATTTGACAAACTCCAAAGCTTGATAATGAAATTTGACACAATATTAAACATAAAAACCTACATTTAAAAAAAAAAAAGGAGGAGGAAAACTAAATAATGAATTTAATGCAACATAAAAGACGGATTATTTGTTACATACAAAGATGATTCACTAAACGGGCCATCACTGAGATGTTTAACTACTGCGATGCTAACCCTGTACTAACCAGAGTAACTGTACATGACTTTGCCAGCACATTTGTCCCCTGAGGCCTCAGCTTCAGGGTACATGTGGATTTCTCAGCCTGCCTGGCTCTCGTTTCTGCAACAGGTGCGAAGGCTGTTTTCACTGGAAGTAGCAGCCTGTCACCTAGCAACAGCGAGAAGTGGATTACACAGAGGAACGTTAAGCGTCCTGTAGTCTGGAAGTTTGCCAAAATCTTGGTGCACATGGGAGAGACGGTGAACCTGGAATCAGAGTGACTTTCGGGTGTCTTTCAGACGAGTTAAAAATACATCCGAGTCATTCATCACACATGTTTAATACACAGTCTGCATACATTATGGTGTCGCACCCTGGAAGCCGTTCTGGTTACAAGGTCATTATGGCGGCACTGAATGTATATGAAAAAACACTCCACCAATATGTCCTCCAACATCTACATGCAGATAAAATGTTACATATCTAAACCAAATGCTCAAATAGAAGGAGGACCACTGCACAGAGATTCAGTATTCAGTATTTTGACTGCAGATAGTAACACAATGACCACGTTATCAGGTGTGTGTTGTGCTCTGTGTGCTCAAAGGGCAGCTCACAGCAGCTGATAACCGGCTCAGGGCCAGACAGATAGAGTCCTAACCTTATATAACATTATTGAAAGAACCTTGCTTTACTATGACTTCAGGGGCAGAAAACATTTTGGCTAACTGAAAAGAAAAAGGTTTATCTGGACTTTGCCCCGATAGTAGTTGTAGTCATTACTGGCAGCAAAGTCATGCCTCTCTTTGGCAGAAGCTCAATTAGATATGTTGAAATCAGTGTTTTGGTGGCCTTGTGTGCGCTAACTAAACCACTCATCACTTCTTACTTCAAAGACTTAACAACAAACTTCTGTGGTCTGTGTCGAAAAAGAGCAACAGCTTCCCACCTGATTGGTTTTTGCCGGGTCCTACCGGACTGAGGGGGCCGTTGCTAAATGATGTCAGGCTGTCCCTCCGCCCACCACTTTGATAAAAGTTGCCATAGTAACGGTTCACCAGAATCTGTCTCAGTGCCTCGCCCTGTGAGAGGGAAAGAAAGGGAAGGATGTAATGATGTGATGTCAGCAGCAGGAGCTGTTGTATAACAGGGAACATGCATCATCAATGATATATTGTGCATTTTGGATGCACATAAAAGACACCAAAACCCACTTATTGATGTCAGGAAACGATAACGACGATGCACTGTGGAGAAACTACATCAACTTTACCTTTTAAGAAAATAAGTCATGAATTTCTTTGCAAGACATAACCTTAATTTGACCACCACCCACACGACCACCACTGATCAATCAGCAGCAGCGACCCTGTGTAGCGACAATGTGAGGTGTTCGCTGTAGACGGACCTGGGCTCAGCCCTCACACAGTGACTCATCCACCGTCAGCACGACTTTGTTGTTGTTATAGCAACCGCAGCTCATAGCTACCTGACAGACCTCCCATGGGCTAAAGTAAAGGAAAGAAGTTTGTTTTTTTCTTTTCGTTGGAGCACGTTATGTGCAAATTATTGTCAGCTGTGGGTGGTCCATGCTAGACGACAGGGGCATTATGTAAGCTCAGCTGCCATAGCTCTGGAGGTCAAGATTAGTTTATGTAGGAGGTGTGAAGAACACTATTCTCATCTTTTATTGGCAGGAAGTTAGTCAACGGTGTGTATTGTGTGTACCGGCACGGTATGATCAGCCGTATTCAGAAGATGACTCCCTGGTCTCATTCGGGAGCACTGCCCTTCTTCTGAAGTCTCGAGTCATGAGCCAAATCCAAAACTGTTGGCACAGACCTGGCCCGTGTCAAGGATGAGTCATTTAATGAAACTATGAAACCAGCACACAGAGTTGAAATTGTGTTGTCTTTGTAAACTTGTTGAAAAAGTTGGTGAGTAATAAAAACTACATTTTAGATATAGTGAAATTATAACCCCCCCCGGAAAACAGTTGCACGGCTTTGAATAATAATGAGGACGCCTTGTTAGGGACATTTAATCAACAGCTGAACAGCCGTTGAACATACCTGCTTGCTAAGTAATGTTCTTCTCTTGGAGATGATAACTATATATATAATAATTATTATTATATATATATATATATATATATATATATATATATATATATATATATATATATATATATAATTATTATTATTATATATATATTGATGAACTCTATTATTGTTGTTCTAGAATATCAATTGCCATGAACACCATGAGAGAAAGGAGGCAGAGGGAACTATGGTGTGAAAGTAACATTTCTTTTTTTCTTCCTTCAGTTAAACATTAGTTAGCTGTGACTGGGTGGTTAGGTGTGTTACTTCAAGCAGTGAAGGGAAGTGATCAGAAACACACAAAGCTGGGAGAAAAGGTCATTTTTCATTTAAGATGCATAAATGCTGTAAGTCTAAAACCCTCTCTGAATCTCTGAAGTATCGACGCTTTGAGTTCAGCTGCCATGCTGTTGGGAGTACCTACCCTCTTCTGGTCCTCCAACAGCTTCTCAGGCTGGTTCTGATCCAGCTGCTGGGTGCAGTGAGGAGTGTGAGCACAGTGGTCAAACAGATACAAACACAAGGTTAGTATTCATGCAGGCAATTATCAGGTTAATAACCATATCATTAGTGTTCCTATTCAGCTCATGCTCAGTGGCCATGCAAAGGTCTGCTCGCTGTGAATTGCCATGCATTTACCTTTAGAAACCAGGGAAGCATTATAGACAGGAGATGTGTACAGTGTGACTACTAATACCATTAATTATATGTTAAAGATCATGTAAATGTTTTTAATCGTCTTCGAGCAGTTGGCTTTCTTTCTTAATTTATCTCAAGTTGCTGTCTCAGAATGACTAGTTTGGGAAATATAATGATTGGCTTTCTTGCCGAGAATTGGATGAGAAGATCAAAACCACCCATGTCTGTACTGTGAATATGAAGCTGGAGCTAGGCTAGCAGCTGGTGAGGGTAGCTTAGCAAAAGGACTGGGGGGGGGAAACAGCTAGCTTGGCTCTGCCAAAAAGGCAAAACTGCATTTCTAATGTTCACTTATCAACTCATTGTGTCACCTCATTCAACAAACATTTATTTTATGTGAAAAACTAAGACTAAGTCAGACATGAATAAACACCAGGGGAGAGGTTGTCACTTTGAACCATGTTCTGAGCAAGATGAAAACACACAATAATCGACTGTAGAGCACTGAGATCTGTTGTTTTCCCTCGTCTGTGTTCTAATTTCCTTAATGGTTCACTCAAACAATAGGAATTCAGGTTAGACTCCATTTTGCAGTATCAAAGTTCAGTGCCTCCATGTATTTCACCAGGAGGAAAAGGAAACTGGTAAAAAGTTCCACATAAATTGTTATGTAAAAAAAGGACACACTAGGACAGGCAGATGAGGAGAGAGGATTGGCGAGGGGCGATGGGGTTAGAGTTACATAATAACACCAAAAAGGAACCAGGTCACTAAACCAGTGACACAGAGCTGCTCACAGTTACCACCTGTCACCAAAAGCACAGAGGGCAAGAGGCAGAAGTGAAAGACGAGAGAGGGCGAGAGAGCGAACAAACACACTAGGATTAACAAACCCTGACATGTGAACTAGTCTCTCTCCGTCGGTCAGGGTCAAGGGCACGATGAACTGTATGCATCCATATTCAGAGGGTGTTTACTTTTGATATGTAGTGTTGCTACTGCATGTACCAAATATGGTAAGTTAGCAGAGTTTATCTATATAATGTAATGTCTCTGGTGTGTACTTTGCAGGTGGTAAACTTAACAAAACTTTGGTGACTAAAAATACCCCTCACTGGAACAACTCACAACTATTTTGCTGGGTAACAATGAGGAATATGGTGCCATGGAAGTAAAGTAGCAAGGCTAACCCTGCATCATAATTACACTGTATAGCTGACAAATAGACATCTGTGCAGAATCCTTTGCTCAAAAACATCAGTGTTCACAGCCTCCAGCCCGACACAGAGCATCTTCACTCCACAACTCAACAGCTCACTTTCCTTGTGTATCCCTCTGTTGAATAAGCTGATACTTTAATAGGTTTTTAAATGTCTCAACCCATAAAGGAACCCTAAATCCTTCTGTTCACCTGAAAACCTTTGTGTGGTTCAGTGCTTTGAAGAGGAAAGAATGTAAGAGAGAAAGTGACAGACATGGACACGGTGTGAAGGAAGCAAAGGGAAAACACAGACTCATTTCAGCACGTTGTTTTAAAGCTACACTATTAGGTTGACCATGGATCTCTTTTTAAATAATTATTCAAGGTTCATTACTATTTCTAATAATTCCAGTGATCTGTTGACGAGCAAAACTCAAAGTTTATGACTTGTACTCGGCTTTGCACCAAGTCTTGGATTGTTTTGTGCCAACGCTTCAAACACTTCTCTTGACAAGCACAACGATTGGGTCGTCTAAAGACAACTCAGTGGAGCAGAGTTCAGCGGCAGGTCGGGCGGGCCTCCAACATCGTCCATAAGTCTGTGGACACAGCCTCACTGTCACCGCATCAAAGCACAAAACAATATGCTGATCAGAGTTCATATGTGCAGCTATCTTCCCCCGGTCCAACCATACACACCGCAGGGTAACCCCTTACTTACAGCTGCCACATCCGCCCGACTACAGTGCATTCCACCAAACTGGAAACTCCCCGGGGCAAACCCCTGATCAGTCTAACACCTCTAAGTTCGACAATATGCACACACACACACACACACACACACATACACACACACACACGCATGCACAGAGAGTGCATTCTACTTTTTGTTGAGGTGTTTTTTTTGTCTTTGCAGACTGAGACTGAGTCATGTTTAAACCAGTGGTGAATGACATGAATGCTGGGGTTTACCGCTCGGCTGCTTGTTATGTGCAGACAGAAAAGCAGACTAAATTAAAAAGTCATTTTCATTGCAACTGACCTACATCTACATCTACACCAGCTCTGCTAAATTAATTTTCTGTCTTGACCAGAGCGGGCAAAAAAAAGCACCGCCGTGAGTGCGAGAGAAAATGTGTCGAGTGGATGAAAAAGCGAGCCAGATGCTGGATTATAATTTAAAAGTTGAATAAAAAAAGATTCTTCTAAATCCATCCACTGAAAAGCTTGCCAAGGGATGAAACATGACTTACTCCCAACATGGAGGGCTTGCATAACAGCTTGGACTAGGCCACAATCACAGGAGGCCAGGTGAAGAGAGGAGCCCAACACTCCTCTCCTCTTATGTCACTCTGACAGCCAAAGAGCATTTAGCTGATAAATCACCTCCCTGACATTTTGCAACAGTGTGGTATGCACACATTGGGGAGGTCAAACATGCACGTCTATCACCGTCTCTCTATTCCATGTGCCTTTCTAATACCTTATTATGCACAATACCAAACCTACTTCATGTGACCCCCACACACACATTCACCATGTTCCTCTTTAAATCATATACTATGCAATTCTGCTTTGCTCAAAGGGCGACTGGGGAGACACGAGCCAACTACATCGCATCACACCTACAAACAACACTCACCGCCGACTCCATTTAGTTTACACAGCGTGGGTGTGTGTTTGCATCCATGTGAGGAAGGGTGTGAGTGGAAGTGGAGAGTAGCTGAGGAATTGTGTCTCAATGATTTAGAGGGGCAAAATAGGGAAAAGGAGGAGAAGAGATAAAGATTGGCACCTGGGGCGGGCAGAGGAGCACGCTTCCTCTCAACTGCCACTCTTAGAGCTGCTTCTCATGTGTAAACAGACGGATACACAACAACATTTACCAGGTGTGTGAAGGGATCATCTCTCTCTCACACACACACACACACACACACACACACACACACACACACACACACACACACACACACACACACACACACACACACACACACACAGTGGGTAAACAGCTCCTCCACACTTTTATTAGCAATTACTGCTGAAGGTCACACATCAGCAGAGGGGCTGAGTTCCAGGAAGAAAAAAAAAAGCCTGGTTCTTATGTAACCTCAGCCCAGAGTTGGCAGGGGCCCAGGAATCGTGCAGCTCTCAGGGAAGGAAAACTAGGACACAGCCTCAATGACTGCCACAGCCCCTCACACTCATTAATACACACATACACGGCATGCACACAGTCACAGTGCCCCCTATTGGCCCCTAAAGGAGAAGCAGGGGAAACACCCTTCAGAGAGAGACAATAAAGCGCTTTGATGAAAAGAAAAAGCGAGGGAAGGAAGTGATAAGGCGTACATGGCTTTACTATCTTCACCTTCCTTTTCGTAAAACCAGACGCGGCATGTCTCACTTACATACCATTTTGGAGCCAATTTTTTTTTTTAAGTTAATTTAGTCTCTTAGTTCTCTTTATTCGTTTCCTTTTATTTATTTATAATTATTATACCGTAAGCCCATAACTCTCTTTCACTTCTGTTATGCGTTTTCATTCTGTGTATAAAATCAAATCAAATGGAATTAATGGAACAGTAAATATGTCCCCAAATGACTTTTACTTGACTCGGTGCTTACATTGGCAGAGAGTCGGGCATGTAAATACAGCACTGGCCGTTTGCCCAGCCAGCAAGTGACTCACCTTGGAACTTGGAATAACACAACTCTTTTGCACAACATGCAGTCAGACACAGCACTCATATCTCCCTCTCCCTCTCTCTCTCTCCATCTCTCTCTCTCTCTCCATCTCTCCATCTCTCTCTCTCACCGTTGTCAGTTGATCTACAGAACGGTTTATGGCAGGAATCAGCCCTACCACTATTTGTTACCGGCTGTGCCTAAAGCCTCTACTACCTACAAACACACAGCCACAGCAGCTGCTACAGGACAGTTACAGAACAACTACTAGTGTTACACAGACATAACAGACAGCAGCTCGGGGAAACAAGGGCATGAGTAGAAGAAAAAGAGAAACAACCTTGGGCATATCCATCTCATCATCAAAGGCCCTGAGCTGAAAGAGAACAGAGGGTTTAACGGGGTTAGATAACAACACAGGAGAGAGGAAACTCAAGCAGAGTTCAATGATACAGCATGACATGAAAGTTACGCGAGTTAAAACCGTGGAACTTCAGCAGCACAGAAATTTTATTCATGAATGGATATTAGCCACGGTGAGCAGAAGTAGTGCAGTGTCATACAGTGGTGAGTGTAGCTGAAAGCATTTCTGAGTAAGTGACCAGTCCTGCTTTACTGACTGCAGACGTGACTGACAGGAGGAACAAGCCAATTCCCTTCAAAATAAAGTTTCTCTTTGTGTGTGTGTGTGTGATGCAGTAAAATCATATAACATATAGCATATATGTCATATTCCTGTTTCTATGTGAAAACTTTGCAACTCAATCTTTGATCATTTGTGTTTCCTTTATTTCTAAGTTAATATTCTTCTCTGAATAGAAATCCTACATACTTTGTGTACGCACCAGCGACAAAATACATTGTGAAAGAAAATATAACATATTTTCTACAACTGTATTTATGTATTATGCACACAGTATAATATACCGTGCTCATGAAGTACATTACCCCAACATAACCGTGGTAGGCAGCTTCCCCTACCTTCTCTCCATAACCACGGTCTTTGGTCATCATTTCTCGCAGCGTTTGCAGAACTTTGATGCACAGTCGCTCCTCATTTTCCTCCAGCAGCTGCTTGGTATGTTTAATCAGCCTGCACGAGTACATTAGCTCATGAATCTCATTTATAATGAATATACTTACTCATACTCCAATAGTAAATAGGAGACATATTTAGCTGAGGAGGATATTTTCAGTGCTTACTTGCATATAAAACCTCCGCTCTCACACTTCTTGCGAGAGTCTGTGTTTTCGGGGAAGAGCAGCTCGGGCCGATGCAGCACGTCCACCAGAACCGACAACTCAGCCTGGACCAACGGGCGCAGACGGTCCTCAAGAGCTGACACAATGTCCTACAGTCCAGACAAAGAAACATCCTTACTGCTTGAACGACGCAACGCACGTAAGTAAGCGCAAATGCTCACAAATAGCATACCTGCAGCCTCTCGATGATGTTCCTGTAGTCCCGTGAAGCGGTCACGACAGAGTCTCTGCGGGCAGCATTGCGAGCAGAAAGTCTCCAGCTCATGGCCGTCTTCTGGACAATGTTGTTGGATTTCACAAACAGGTTGCTCACCTGGTTGTCCAGGTCCACAGGGATGGCTATTGCTCTGCCTTTGGCTGTCGGGAACACACAGAGACGCACACACGAGCAAAGTATGAAGATGAATCAGCTCCAGTAACGTTTGCTCAAAACTCTCTCCTTACTAGTAAATGTGATAAAGAAGCATGATGTAAAATACAATCGGATTTAGAATTTAAGGACTTGTGAGACAGATGTGAGGATCTTGATCTTACCGACATCAGAGAGCACCTTGATGCAGTTCTCCACACAGCCCTTCTGGACGGGGACCAACCAGTTACAATGGTAGATCCTGAACACTGCCTGCAACAGCTGCACAAAGACTGGCTGCCTGGTCTGAGAAGAAGATGCAGGAGAAGAAGCATAGAGGCCGTAGATTATTAAATTGATCTAACTGGACTAACTGCTCTAGTCTTCAAAGAAAGAAAGATGTCCCTCGACAACATGAGAGATACCCATCTGTCATCAACAGAACAGTAACAACAATCCGGACGATAGGCTGTGCATTTGAAGAGCACACGCACACACACCTCTCCACACAGTGAGACAGCACCTGCAGTCAGAACAACATGCTGATTTAGCGGTGGGTTGTCAATTTTATAGGTCACCCATTAATCCCCGAGCAGACATTTGCCCAAATCTAGCCCAGTCTAAATCAGTTCCCGCCTCAGAATACTCACACACAAAATAAATTAAAAAAAAGGTAAAGAGTGTTCTCTTACACCCAACAAGGCTCTAAAAACACCCAACTCTGCATTTTCCAGCTGAATAGAACAAATACCTGACACATTTTCCCCAACAGAGAGGCCTGCAGCAGAGGATACAAGCAGTGAGACATGAAACAGCCCGGACGCATCACAAACATACTTTTACATACAAACAATTCTTAAAACGATGTGATCTCGTCTGTAAAACGGGTGCAATGATAGTCCGAAAATATCAGTCGACTGAAAAAATTGTTGGTATTGGACTGGTTTGCGCTGAAAATATATATTTTGTCAATAAGAGACTATTTCTATGAATCTATGACAGTTTGCTCATATGGTAAGAAGGGGAACTCTGCATGTATACAAAGGAAATGATTTATAAGCACAACAGGATGCCAACGACCACAATCATGACTAACTGGTCGAACAGATAAGCTCTCCAGGACCATGACTAACATGGCTCTGATTAACACGAACAACTGGGAAGAGAAGGGAAGCGTTCATTCTCCTTCACCACTGGCATTTATGTTAATTAATCATGTTAAAAAATATTCTGAGAATCTCCACAGAAGCACTAATTTGACTACTTAAGGAAGCACTTAATATAATAAACAGTGCCGTGGATGGTTTGGTTCTAATCTAAAAGTCAGACTTCCGAATGAGGGGTTTTTCTGCAGAGTCACGCTATTTGGTTAAAATGACATTAGGTACTTAATACGTACTCTATCTGTTCTTACATTCTTTCTGATAGGCACATAGTTTACATTAATAGGCTGGAGTTTAGCAGCTATTTACATGACCCCTAAATCTCAACCATCCATCACATGATTTATTCTTCATAAATTAAAATATGTCTGAAAATACACATTACATGAATCCAACATACTATTAGGAAAGATCGATCGGCCTATTTGTTAAAAAAACAACTAAAAAAAACAGCCCTTTAATCCACGCAACATTGATGGGACTCTAACTGTTACCCATGATGCTCGTGCAATCACGTGAGCTAGAGCTACCCTATGCTCGATCACTGTGGACAACTGGTTAGCTGCAGCTACTACCATAAAGTTGCAACAGTGTTGTATGCACCATAAAAAGGTATGTTAATACGTGGCAGTTTAGGCCGCCCTATATGTTATTGTAGGCCCAGTTTATTATGCAACTCAATTTTATACATATGTAGTATGTATTTATTTCAGCTAAGGGCCTGAAATAACGTTAAAGAGCCCCGATCTAACAGCTTAATGGTTGGGGTGTGATCCTTTAAAAGTATATTCTGAGAAAGATGACCTTTAAACAAGAACGTACAGAGGACATTTCAGATGTACAGAGTCAGAGATTGAGTCTATGAATTCTTAGCAACAGGTTTACATTACACCTGTTTTTGTTTTGTGCATCTCTGCATGTGTGACTGACATTGCCAGCACTGCTGTTGATCTATGGAAATAGATTTGTCTCAGTATTAATTGTGAAAACAGATCGACAACCTGTGTGTAAATGTGTCATCTGAAAATAAAAATAAATTAAATTAAAATAACATCTGCAAATGCACAAATCCCCTCCCCCAAAGAAATCTGTGAATACATTCAATTAATTAACAATAATTCTATAACCTATTTTACTAAAATGTGTTCAACTGGCATTTGTGGGTTAGGCTTTTCTAAACACAATACCCTGAAGGGTAAACACAAGTTAGTAAACACAGTTAGTGGTGACATACCTGCAGGCTGGTGCTCTGGTCAGAGAAAGGCGAGCTGAAGAAAGTCGTTACGATGCCCATGACCGTCTCCGTCACATAGCGCTCCAGAATGATGTCGGCGTGCTTCCGGTCGCTTGTATTGTTGCACACCTGTAGGCACCGAAACAAAACAAAACAGCTTGTATTTTATTAACCCTTATTTCCTAAGTAAAGTAAAAAGTTGCCGTGGAGCCTTCAGATGTTTCTTACTCTGCAAATGTCAACCAGGAAGTTCTCAAAGAGTTTCCACATGTGGTTAGAGGTGTAGATCTCCTTCATTTCCACCTCTGTGTCCACATAGCAGTGGTTCAGGAAGTTGATATAGGCAATCTTCACCTGAAAGGTTATGATTAGGACCGGTCACGGACAGGTTGACATACATTTAGATGCATTGAGAATTGTTTGATTGAGTGCTTTGTGAGTCGGCTCCATCACTGGCTTATTGTTTACTCATACAGTTGCTGTAAAATCCATATCTCACCTCAGGGATGCAGTCCTCGTGGGTCACCACCCGCACTATGTCATCCAGTGGTAACAGGGAGTTGCACTTGATCTCTGTGTAGACGTTCTTGCCCTCAGTGCAGACAGCCAAGAGCTCCACCAAGTGTATGTGGTACATCAGAGGACTGTTCTCATCCATGCGGTCCCGCTCTGATCGCATCATCTGGACCAGTGTCTGGAAGGAGGCGCGGTCATTATAGAAGACCAGAACATCCTCGCCAGCGTTTACCAGCTGTGGGAAGAAACGAATATACGCGATTACATCAGGACGTCCGGGGACTGTAGCTGTGGTTCAAACATTAAAAAGACGGTAACGAGGCACGACCTCTGCCATGACGATGTCCTGACACTTTTTGATGAATTTATTCTCCGCTTTGACGATCGTCTGAAGGAACTTGAGATACTGGACGTTGCGGCCGTGTGTTTCGATGCAGTGGACAAAGTGCTGAACCACACGCTCATTGATCTCACTGCACAGCTGGAAGTTGTTCATGAAGATGTGCTGCATGGTGATCGCTTCTAAAATCTGAACAAAACAAGAAAAAGAAAAGAGAGGAGCATCAGAACAGAACGACGTTGTTTAAATAGTAACACCGTACATCGTCTGGCAGGACTGCTCACCCCTGGGTTGAGGAAAAGATTGATGTGCTTGTGCAGCAGGACTTGGTTCTGCTGGTTTCCTGCACAGAAATTCTGCAGAAACTGGTGGGCTAGCTTCATGATATCCTGCATGCGTAAATCTTCTCCCTGGGGAGGGGGGAAATGGCTGATGTGAAGGTTTGTCCACTTTTACAAAACACACAAAAAGCATGCGATGGATTGATGGATACCTTCTCGTAGGGGATCTGTAGGAGCTCAAGGACGACGGCATGAGCCCCCATGTTCCTCAGAAGCCTCTGTTGCTGTTTCTTGCTCTTCCTACCCGACAGACCTTCTTGGACACAGAGTCTGCTGAGCCGCAGCAGGATCTGATGCAGAAAGAAAGATGTGAGAGCGGGTGCAGTCTCCAGGGCGATGTAACGACATTTGCAACATAGGCAGATAAGAGCTTGTTAACCATACTAAGAAGTGAGAGTTACCTCCTTCACCACCCTGTAGTTGTAACTGCTGGTGCTTTCTGCTTTCTTTGGTTTGTCTGTGCCCCCTGAATCCCCCTAGAGGGTACGCCAGAGACACGAAGCATCAGAGGAAAAGGCCATACTCAGTTCAGTGTTTGTGTGTGCTTCTTCTGATGTACAATATACTGCACCTTTTTATGCTCCGATTCAGCTGAGAGCCCCTCTCCGGCGTCCATGCCCTCGTCTGGCCCCTGCCTCTTGTACACCCAGAGCTCAGACTTCTCTACAATAGAGCGCAGCTGGTCCAGGTCTGATTTTATTTGCTTGTAATTTTCCACATCTTGGCTGGTGACCAGCAGCTGGACCTGTGCACACATATTTGTTACAATATAAAGTACAGAGCAGAACAAAGGCAAGATGATGCTGACCCCCCCATTTAAATGTTACTCTAAATAGATTTGTGTCTGTATGCAAAGCGGTAAAAAGAATCAAATGCACAACAAACTTTAGTTGAAATGGTATGGTTTTCATTGTTAGCCGTATACCTGCTTAAAAGCCTGCAGAACCTCCTGCCTCTGGCTGAAGTGCCTAAAGAGCAAGTGGAGGGCTCTGGACACCAGAGGAGGATAGTCATGCATGGTTAAGTGGAGAAGGACCCTCAAGAAGGTCCGGCCACCGTGATCGTCCAGGTCCAGTGGCGTGTTCTCTTCACTAGACACACACAGAACAAAACCTGACATGAAAACACATCCTCTTTCTGGTATTCTGTGACTTTTCCTTTATTGACACTGAGATTACCTTCCACCAAATATCCCCTCTGCCTGCTCTTCTATGTGCTCAAAATCCAAAGCCCCTGCAATAACAAAAACATTGGACATTTTTATAACAACAAGTCTATTTTATTGGATGCAGATTTGTAAAACCATGAATGTTACCCTGACCTGGCATGTTGTTTGGTCCTTCCACTGCTCCAGTTATAGATAATTCATTCTGGGAGTTACTCTCATCAAACTCCCTCTTAAATATAGACAGCAGACAGGAGATCCTGTAGTCCAGGCGGACATTCAAGATGAACTGCAGCCAGGGCAGGACAGAACGTTTTATGTGAGGATGGAGTGCGAGTATGCACTGTACAGTATGTGTGCAGTATCTACTGTACTGTATGCTTGTACATGCATTTAAGTATAACAATGAATGTCCTTCACCTGCAGGATCTCAATGATCTTCAGCTTGGTGTCCATGACCAGTATGTCCTGTTTCTCAGGTTCAGTCTGGGTCTTCACCATGTCTCCATTGGAGCTGGTGTTTGAAGTTGTGGGGAGGAAGCCCCCTCCTCTCAGGACCACTTGGGACATCAGCTCTCCTACGCCGTGAATGGACCTCATCACATTACTGCCTGGAAACAAACACACACACACACACACACATGCAGATATCAACTTCATGTCCATGAGATACTTGGTCCTCCACTGACCAACCATGGTGTTCATACCTTTACTATCATCTTCTTTTTCTGGCTTGTTGAAAGGGAAGACTGTGCTCACATGGACGCAGTCTAAAATAGCCAGCAGGATCTTGGTTAGTCTCAGCAAGTCACTGAAGTTGTAGAAGCCAAAATAAATCAGGTTCCTGGCCAGATTCACCACCTAAACATGGAAGAACATTATTTTAAAGAGTTTTACCTTCAAAATGTGACACAAATGGGAGTAGATATCACAAATGTGCCAGACTGACCTCAAAGGTGAGCTTGTTCTTCTCTTTATCTGCGAAAGGGAAGCTCTGACACACCACATCTCTCAGGTAGTTCTCAACAAACTCCATAGTCTCACAGAATCGCTCCTTAATTTCATCTTTAGATGTTCCGTCATTGTCGTAGCTACAATAAGACAACAACAAGCACAAATTAATCTACAATACACTAAATATTCTACAACGAACAATCCCAAACATTTGGACATTCACTCACTCGTCAATGGCGATCTCTGAGGGGATCTCAGACCAGAGTCGAGCGTATTTGACAGGTGTAACCTGCTCCTGAGGATCGCGGTCCACATGCATGTGCAGCATCATGCGGCAGAAGGAGGCTCGAAGATCATAGGGCAGGTCTTCATCCGACATGCATCGCAAGATCAGGTCCACGTCCAGCTGGCCAGAGATCTTGTTGATTGCCAAGTACTGGCGGTCCAAACACATCCTGGCAAACAGGTTTAGCTGGTACCTGTAGAAGTAAATACACACAGTCAGACTTACATTTGAAACATCAACATGCTTTTGTGGTTTGGTTTACCTTCATAGGTGACCCACACTGCCTCTGCTCAGGCTTAATGTTAAGTCAGATATGGGATGAGCTTTATTTCCTTAATCCCAAACACAAAAGGAGCCCAGTACTTACCTGTAATAACTGATCACCTCCTGGTCCTCCTTCTGGCCCTCCTTAGCATCCTGGGCCAGCTCCCTGATGCTTTTACTGCGGATCTCTTTATTACTGTCTTTCCAGAACAACCACACCTCCTCTTCATCCTCCTCCGACTCCACAGAGTTCTCCCCGAGAGGCGCTCCCTCAATCTCAAATCTCGACAGCACAAGTCTACAGGGGATTTTTTATTATTATTTTTTGGTTAAAAGGTTGGCAAAAGCATTAGGATGCAATCACTGGCAATGTCATTACAGTCACCCTGACGAGCTGGGGGAAATTAAATAAGCCTAGTGAACACATCTGTACTGCTATAGAGACGTATCAGCCTATTAAGGTATCCCACTATGGATGCCATTAACAATTACTAATAATCTTCTTTCAGAGCTCAAAGTGAAGTCTTCAAAATAAGAGCACGTTGGCAATATGAGGCGGATAAGACAGGAATTGGTGAAGGCGGAGGTGGGGGAGGGGGCGATACTCACTTAGTTTCTATGAGGATGTCTGCGTTAGCTGGATCCAACACTGCGTTACAGATGAGCTCCTGTGTCACAGGGATGGACTTATTCATTGACACACACAAGTCTGAAAGGTAGTCCAGGAACCTGGACACACACACACACACACACACACACACACACACAAGATATGCAAAATTCAATCAGCCATAACACTTTTTAAAGTCAAGATCAAGCACCAGAGATATATAAAAGCATAACTTCCTTGCAGAGTGCAGAGTGTGCACCATTACGACACATTGTTTTCCATCATGATGCATCGTTAACACATCCTAAAGTCGTATGTTAAAATAAAATGTCCTTGCTCGTCAGTTGCTGGCTCTTGAAGTTTACACTGTTGTGTGAACACTGGTTTAGGTGAACATTGTGTGCATTCATCAGGATACGCAGATTATAGATCAGGACTTATTAAAGACGCCTATTAAACACATTATCTCGAAATTGTACCTAGATCACCGCGTTAATGGTGAACATACAGACTGACGCGCACACACACACAAACCTGGGCTCGCGGTTCTTGCGGACCAGGCTAACAAACGTGTCGATCTCTGCAGCAGTGATATGTTTCTCCAGCAGCTTGCGGTTGTTATGGAGCAGAGCAGTGATCGTGTCCTCAGCCAAGACATCATAGCCAATCTGTTTCTGCATGAAGCGAAACTGTTTGGCGATATACTCCTGCGGGACAGACAGACAAACAGTCTGAGCATACACAAACCAAAACAAGACGGCGCAGTAACACTGAGAAAAATGTCATTATTTACCGAGCCACTTTATCTTTATCTCTTTACATCCTCCAGGGGACTATAAGGAATAACCTTGTTATGTCTATATCCATTACTTATATTGACTGAGGCCATTTTGGCTCTTGTTCATCGGTGTGTCAGAAAACAGAGCATGTTCACAACCAGAACTGCTTCCTTAATTAACCTAATTAAATGACCCCATTAACAATTATACTGTAATTTGTTTAAGAGAAATCGATTTTTCATGGGAAACGGGAATGTTGTATTTTTTTTACATCGACGAGCATTTGTTACAGGATGAGCTAGCATCACAGTGTGGCTCTGTGCATTCGTATTAGCGGAACATTTGATGAAGGGGCTCGGTGGGTGATTCTTGCAAAGTGCACATGACATTCAGTTACACATCGTCATATCAGAGCTGCTACAGAGCAAAGGCCTCTTTCACTTGCTATTAGACTTAATCAAGGGAATTTGCGATGCACTTTTACACAAACTCCAGCGGCACGTAGACCCGTGTCATACAGTGCCAGCTTTCATGCCTTACAAACTGTACCTGGTTCTTGCGGTAGTCCTGCTGAGAGTGGCGCAAAACCCTGTAACACAGGCGGCAGATGTGTCTGAAGGGGGCAGTGACGCTGGTCAGCCAGCTCCTCCAGTCGCAGCATGGGCCCGTCTCCACTGTCTGTGAACGGAGCCTGCAGCAGCTTGAAGATCTGAGCAACAGGGATAAGGTTGTGACAGTTGTAATCATACTGAAGTAAAGGCCAAAAGAGCATCTTGAGACAACCGTGCCACTTTGAGTTATGAGTGTAGCAAAGATTTGGAGGTAATGGGGAGTTTAGTGGGGTTTAAAGAGAAACTGATGTTAAATCTAAAGAGTTAAAAATGTTACATCACCTGTTTGAGAATATTCTGTTCTCTCATGAGTTTCTGTCGTTCCCTGTTGGGTTTGTTGACCATGATCTCGAGAACATCCTGCCCGTTGTTGGGAATGTCCACCACAAAGAACACCAGATCCTCCAGAAGCTTAGTAACGGCTCTGATTGTACATAGAAAGGAGAGAATCAAAGCAAACACACACCTACTTTGTTTCCTGTTAGAAATGGAAAATCTGACACTAGCTTTGAATGTATACCTCCTCTCATTCTGTGTGATGGTTCCTTTTTCCAGCTTTCCAGCAATAGAGGCCAGAACTTTACTGGCATCGTTAGCAAAGTCAAGGTCTCTCACTTCAGCGGGGGAGACGGGCACGATGGCAAAAGCCTCTTTGTCCTCTTTCAGGGACGAGGTGCCGATCTTGAATCAGAAAAGAAATGTACACCTTTGTCATCAATCAGAACAATATGCAATATTTCTTTCCCAAATAATAGAGAAACATATGATTAAAACTAATGCATATACAGGGCACTAAATATTATTCCCAAACACTTACGGAACGTCACAGCAGGAGAGGAGGAGGTTGCACAGAGGATATTACATCTGACAAAAGTCGGTTTAGATTTGAATTACCGGTGACTCATAAAATGTCATAAACCCAGAATTTCCCCTCAGCTCAGCATCATGCACAGAGTCAAGTCGTGCAAAGGTTTACGAGAGACAGAGTTACTTATTGGTGCAAATGATCTGTCACTCACACGCAGCATGACGGGCTTTTCCTCCTCCTTGTCAATCGGTTGGTTGGTGCTGTGAACCCATGTGTTTGTGCACAGGTGCCTGAGGCGCACGTAGGAGTTCCTGAAAAACACATTTTGAATATAGTTGATTGACGATTGCATATTATTTTTGGAGCACAAATACTAGATAGTACATATTGACGCTTTAAAAGGGTTTTATTTTCCCTGAAGTTTGTAAATCTATGGACATTACAGTATCAAATATAAAAGCAAAACATTGCTTGAACTTGAACGGGAAAAGAAATCCATCTTCTCCAAAACAAGCACAAACAAGGATCATGCCTTCCTACCTGGGTACCAGTGAGTCCCCCCCTCTTAATGTGGTAGGGTCGAGCTCAAATATGGAAGAGATGTCATTTCCGTCAGGTACAGACACAAGCGTGTACATGACTTTGTCCTGGACATTTCTCAAACGGGCCCGTAAGGCTTCTTGCTCCGAGTCCAGCTTGAGGGAAAAGTCAAAACAGAGCATGATTAGAAATAGCCTGCATTACTCTAAAGACCACACATAGATTTTCATTTTCAGAAAGTGAGAAAATCTGCCATGTTTGTGTCAAGATCAATAAGAGTGAGTCAGTGACAGGGTTAACGGTTACTGTGGAAGGTTTCCTAGGAAGTTCAAAGAGCCCTTTTTCTCAAAAGAGCGCAACCATTTGTTTTCTGTTGCAAGTTAAGTCTTAATTCGATAAACTAATACTGCTCACCATAAAAGACTCAACCTCAGCCGGACTGGGCACTATGAGTCAACATCTTGGTAATGAAATGTCTGACCACTGCTCTGTATCTCTTGACACGAAAATATAGAAATCATCATCATCTTAGTTTACTCAGTTGAGTTCTGTTTTTTTTGGACTCAACTATAATCAAAATAATAATCTGAATAAATTGGGGGCCATTTTCTTTTTTACATCTTCCACACAGTTCCTTTGGGTGGTTCATGTGTCACTGCCTGCTCAGCAGATGTGAACAACCTCATGTTGGCAAAGAACGAAAGCACCAACCAGAAGTATGCATTCACAGTGAAAGGCTGCCTACCTACTGGTGACTGAGATGTAACACCACCTCACGCTGCAAAGATACATTCAGCATTCATACATACATCCTGCTGGAAATAGAAACTACTACAGTAGCAATACAACATTCATATTTCAAGGGACATTTACCCTCCGTTTTTTTAAGTTTGTTACGTAGGCAGTTTAAGCCAGGTGAGTTTCACCAGTGAGTAAACTGGTAGCATAGTATAACACATATAGTTACTTCCATTATACTGGCACGTTGGCTTTTCAACGGTAGATTGAAAGTGGGCTTGAGGTGTCCTGATATTTGTTATTTAAACACCTTCCAGCCAATCAGAAACAAATGTTCTTGCTTTAATAGTATTACATCAAACAGTTACGTTGGGTAACCATTAGATTTTTAATATATATATATATATATATATATATATATATATATATATATATATATATATATATATATATATATATATATATATATATATATATATATATATATATATATATATATATATATATATATATATATATATATATATATATATATACACACAGTATATCTCAAAAGTGAGTACACCCTTTAGATTTTTGCAAATATTCTGTTATATCCTTTCAGGGGATAACATTATCCTACTGAAACTTTGATATAACTTAAAGTAGTCAGTGTGCTGCTTGAATAACAGTATAGATGTATTGTCCTTTGAAAATTACTCAGTACACAGCTGTTAATGTCTTAACAGCTGGCAACAACAGTGAGTACACCCCATAGTGAACATGTCTAAATTGTGCCCAAAGTGTCAATATTTTGTGTGACCACCATTGTTATCTAGCACTGCTTTAACCCTCCTGGGCATGGAATTCACCAGAGCTGCACAGGTTGCTTCTGGAATCTTCTTCCACTCCTCCACGACGACATCACGGAGCGCACGGATGTTGGACACCTTGCACTCCTCCACCTTCCTCTTGAGGATGCCCCACATGTGCTCAATTGGGTTTAGGTCTGGAGACATACTTGGCCAGTCCATCACCTTAACCTTCAGCTTCTTCAGCAAGGCCGTTGTCATCTTGGAGGTGTGTTTAGGGTCATTATCATGTTGGAAAACTGCCCTACGGCCCAGTTTCCGAAGAGAGGGGATCATGCTCTGCTGCAGGATGTCACAGTATATATTGGAATTCATGTGTCCCTCAATGAAATGCAGCTCCCCAGTGCCGGCAGCACTCATGCAGCCCCAGACCATGATGCTGCCACCACCATGCTTGACTGTAGGCAAAACACATTTGTCTTGGTACTCCTCACCAGGGTGCCGCCACACACGCCGGACACCATCTGACCCAAACAGGTTTATTTTGGTCTCATCAGACCACAGGACATGGTTCCAGTAACTCATGTTCTTGGATTCATTGTCTTCAGCAAACTGTTTGCGGGCTTTCTTATGCATCGGTTTCAGAAGGGGCTTCTGTCTGGGGCGACGGCCATACAAACCGATTTGATGCAGTGTGCGGCGTATGGTCTGGGCACTGACAGGCTGACATCCCACTTCTGCAACCTCTGCAGCAATGCTGGAAGCACTCGCACGTCTATTTTTGGAAACCAACCTCTGGATATGACGCTGAGCACGTGGACTCAACTTCTTTGGTCGACCCTGGCGAGGCCTGTTCCGAGTGGAACCTGTCCTGGAAAACCGCTGTATGATCTTAGCCACTGTGCTGCAACTCATTTTCATGGTGTTGGCAATCTTCTTATAGCCAAGGCCATCTTTGTGAAGCGCAATAATCCTTTTTTCAGCCGCTCAGAGAGTTCCTTGCCATGAGGTGCCATGTTGTCCAGCATTCAGAGAGAATTGTGCCCAAAACACCAAATTTAACAGCCCTGCTTATCATTTACACCTGAATCCTTGTAACACTAACGAGTCACATGACACCAGGGCGGGAAAACAACATCATTGGGCACAATTAGGACATGTTCACTATGGGGTGTACTCACTTTTGTTGCCAGCTGTTTAGACATTAACAGCTGTGTACTGAGTAATTTTCAAAGGACAATAAATCTATACTGTTATTCAAGCAGCACACTGACTACTTTAAGTTATATCAAAGTTTCAGTAGGATAATGTTATCCCCTGAAAGGATATAACAGAATATTTGCAAAAATCTAAAGGGTTTACTCACTTTTGAGATATACTGTATATATATATATATATATATATATAAATAAATAAAAGTCATTCAATATAAACAAGTCTTTCAGCATGGCTCACTTACTAAAGAGCGGGACTCCAGGCACTCCTCTTCATAATCTGGATTCACCTGCAAAAATACAAAGTGGATCACCACTTGGAATAAATCCATTCGATTCAATTGATATTCATATACTGTACCTTAAAAGTAACTTTAATTTGTGTTTCCTTAGTCACACACTTTTCTGAGTAATGTAAATACCTTCGAAATGCACAATAGTGACACCTAAGATATAATCAAACTGTATTGACAGTATTTGATGTTGCCTTGTGATCAGTTCCATAGTGTCTCTGCTCCACTGACCTCTGCAGCCAGGTAGTGTCCAGTGGCCAGGTGTTTGAACCTGAACAGGCTGTTCCAGTAGCCTGCCCCCCCTCGACATGGATCATGCTGCACAACCTGATACCAGAGCACACAGCAATCAACATGTTACACTAATGCATTCAATTCATTTAACAGATGCTTTGGACTGAATTACCCGATATGCTGTACAGTAACTTTATGTGTCACTATAAAACTCGAGGATAGAAGAAACCAGCAAGGCTTACTTTGTGTCACCGCTGGCATACAGAGCACTGCTACACTTTACTACATTTTAACATCATACAGTACAGTACATACCACAATCAGCAAAGCCAACTCTAAAAATATTTTTTCTCACCTCTATCTCCCACAGGGCTTTGCTGCTGGTTGCCGAGGTAGCGGACTGCCGCCCAGTAGTGCGGAGGAAAACATATTGTTTTTTTCTGTGATCATCACAGGTGAGGAATTTCTCCTGCTCTGCATGAAATAGTCGTACCACGTCGCCCTGGAGAGAGGGAGCACATTAGTTACTGTTAAATATATTCCTAACCTTAAAACCAAATAATAATAAAAATACAAATATTTAAGGTTGTGTCCCCATTTCAAATTCCACAATATGCATTACTTTTAATAACAACCCAGAAGCTATTTAATGACTATTAACAAAACAAATTAGATCTCACTTTGGTCCAATGTGGACAGTTTCACTACATCATATGTTCCAGAAGTTCCCAAAAATGTATTTATACAGTCACACTTTCGTCAAATATTTTAAAGAGGCCATTTGGCTCGACCTACTGTAGTCAACGTATCTGTTTTTGGTGCTAAAGCCCCTATAGCAAAGCTGTTGAATAACTATTGAAACTAAATCTCATCTGTAAGTACATACTGTACACTGATAACACTGAACTGAAAACACAGCAAGCCACCAGCCCACTCAGCTCTGATGAGGGACATTATACAACACCTCCTGTAAGAAAATGAGAATGTAAGCAAGTTTTATACATGTTCATAAAACACTTGCAGACTGCTGCTAGTGTGCTATTCCCCTTTGTTTTCCCTATTGTCCTACTTGACTATTCATGTAATGTGTGCGTGTTTATATCTAACCTTTGTATTGAATATAAATGTGCTTTGTACCAAAATTCCTATAAAATAAAATAAAAAAAGAGGACATAAAACATAATAAAGATCTGTTTTTTTCTGATAGCTACTGTGAGACAAACCCCTTTTAGGATGATCTCCTGATTGTCGCCCCATTTCATAAACAAGACGATCTTCCAGCTGGTGTTACAGTTGACCGAGTTCACCTGAAAAACAAACAAACAGAGTTGGATGTGACTGTAGGTAAAATCTCCTGGCAGAAGAACACCTTAAACTTTGTTTGAATAAAAATGTATTATATTCAACATTAGGTCCACTTCCTATTTACTGTATATCTGCAACAGCCAAGGCAGCAGACACAGTAGTTTAATGACTTAAATGTTTGTCTATTGAATGTACTTGTAGAGAATAAGTGTCAAATCCAACATTGAAAAATGTGCAACTTCCTTACTTTGTTAAGAGTTGCCACTTGATATCATAAACATCAATGATTTGTGCTTACATTCTTCCACTGCTTGCGGAGTCATAAATAAGGAATAAATGAGCTTGTCTCCCTCTTGGTAAACAGCAAAAATTGCACAATGGCCCCAAAACAGAGCTCACTGTCTCTGTAAGCTGCTGATGTTGTTAAGTAGCTCAGAGCAGTCTAGTGTTATGAGAGAAACGGGACAAGCTTCCAAACGCAGTGTTAGCTGTAGCCCAGTGCTTAACTGTAAATGCAGAGAGGAGGACAACAGTGCTGTAGTGTTTCACATCAGGCAGCTAATAACCGAGCAGTGGTTATGAGGAAAAAAAGCTATAATTAGATTCCGACACTCCCACAGAAACATCTGAGGAGGGAAGATGAGTTGCAGCGGCTCAGACAAACCTCATTGCATCCTGGATTATCCACAAGCTGGTGCGTGCTGGCATGGAGCGGCTGACCGGCATTCACTGGGTTAAGGACCACTTTGTCCCCGATCACCACCTGCAAGCGCAAACAAAACCGACACAGTAAAATATGAAAATGTGAAACATTTGCCTTGTTATGCCTTGTAATCGCAGCACAAGCAGAGTTAGCTTTGAGTTATTTAAGAAAGTGGAAAGATATTAAGATCATGGTGTTTAAAACACCATTCCATAATGCACACGCTGAACTCGTTGGGGATGGGCTCCACATCCAACAGGGACTTGCTCTGTATTTTACTCTAGTAACACTATCTCTTTTTTAGTTTTACTTTCATTTCTGAAGGCTTTTAGTAAAAAGTATATTTTAGTGTTTTTAGCAATGACAATATGAGACATATATACTCTATGAGAGCACACTGAGTGCAACGCTATTACAGTAATGCACTCGACCTTGCCTCTCTAACGGGTGCGAGAGCATCACTTTCATTGGCATGTCACTGTCTTCTGTCTATTCTCAGCAGGTATGGAGTGACTCCAATTTTTGTTTTCGTCTACGCCCTGCTGCTTAGGCCTTGTGCCATACCTAATTTGAGAGGAGCTAGCAGAGGAAGCCCCGTCTCCTCTGTGGTTTATTTTGTCCTTGGGCACCAGTCCACTACTTCCTGCTGCAGGGAAGACGAGCTGGTGCCAACAAGAGCTTTGTGATCAGGTAAACACCAATTGGGAGCTGGCAGAGGCAACCACAGATAGATGGGATCAGAGAGACACCTCACGCTGAAGCTTAAGTAAAGACTTACTTGGACCTTTATTCTGCAGTCCTAATAGTGTTGATTTACTGTTGCATAATGGAAACTTCATTTTCGCGACAGACAAGTGGCATACCGCTGCTGTATTTAAGAAAGTGCACATATGCCGACACACAGCATGGCGTTTTCAACAGTGCACCACTCCCACAGACGTGTACATGTGATGACTCACACTGTCCCCGATGGAGCGTAGTTTGTAGAAGGGCTGGATGTAGAACCAGGAGCCCTCATTTCCAGCGGTATCCAACATCACCCTCATGGCGTTCTTCTCCAACAGGGCGGGCAGACGCTTGTTCACCGTCAGGTATTTGTTGCTCTTCAGGTGAAGCAGCTGAGCAGAAAAACAAGACACAGTGTGAGATAATACAAACAAACGCTGACATGTGAGGTAAGAAGTAAGTGCTTCTACTGACTAGAAGAAAGCATCTCTGTAAAGCCGTTTAGTAATACATTGAATTGTCACTGACAATGTCATTTAACATGTAAGACATCTAAACGCATTTTCTTACTTAATGAACTGTGAATGTCTTCTACAGATGCTGTGGCTTACGCTATGATTGAGCAATAAATGTGTGTTAGTTAAATTGGGCTGCATGCCTAACATGCTGAGGCATATTTCAAATGTTGGATAAGAAGTGAGATTAAATGGCCTCCAATGATGGCATGTCAGAGTCATCTCAAACTTTATGGAAGTCTAAACAAAGTTTATCCGACTGGATACGAAGAACCAACCTGAATGACATTCCCGTACTGAATCACTGTTCCAAGCAGCTTTTTGTTTTCAGAATCATTTTGCTTTTTCTCCAAGTCAGCTGCATGCTGGAAGGCAAGAATGAGGTAAGAAGAAGAGTATACCATTAAGACCTGCAACATTGTTCACGGATACCAGTCATACACAGTGATGTGGTAAGAAGTATGATCTATTAAACAAAAGCCAAAGCCAAAAACATACGCTTTAACAGACGGGCTTTAACAGACGGGCTTTAACAGACGGGCTTTAACAGACGGGCTCCAGGGAAACACAGGAGGGATTGCAATCTTCCATTTTATGACTGCTTGGTCAGATAGCAGATTGCTTTAAATGGTATTGTATCGCAGCAGAGAGGAGTGTAGAGGGCAGAAAGGTAGGACAGCAGGAGGAAAATGCTTTGAAATGATCTATAAAAAGGACTTTAAGAGCAGGTTTCAAAGTTAATATGTATATTTACTAAGGTAGACTTTTAAACTGTAGTGCAGAATTAATATTTCTGTGCAGCTTTTCATTCAGTTATGACCAAATGTTCCCAAACGTGCCTCTACTGCTGGAAAAAGGGTTCTGCAACTTTGTCAGGTCTCTTTAATCCGCGAGTCCCGACGACAGGTCTGTGTGTGTGTGTGTGTGTGGTGTGTTGGTTGTAGTGACTGCAGGGAGGTGAACATGTTGTCACTTCACTTACATGGAGCTTGTTGAGGAGCACCGTGTCAGTGTTCCCTCCGGGCTTCGCAGCTTTCCAGAACTGCTTCTGGGCCGAGTAGCGGTTCATGGGACACAGTCTGAACAGACAGTCTGGACATAAAAAAAAGACAGAAATAAATACAGAAACGAAGATGCACGGATAGAGATAGAGATGAGCACAGAAATGGAGGAATACAGACAGATATTCATATAAAGTGGTGCATGCCAAGAGGAGGAACAAGAGACCAGGCAAATAAATAGACAGAAACACAAACTTTGATAGTCAATTGGGGGGAAACCATAATGTTTAAAGTTTAGAATGCTATTGGGTTTAAATCAAAAGAAGAGAAAACAAAAAAGCAAACAGAAATAAGGAGAATATACAGTATGTTTATGCAGTGTGAATGAGTGCTACGGTTTCGGATCACAGCCACAGCTTAGTTGCTAAAACATTCATAAAACAGAAAAAGAAAGCTCCAAGGCTTAATTTACAAATCCCCAAACTAAAACAAAAGTCGAGAAATCTTGAAAGTAAATGGCGTTCCACTAAATTGGAAGAATCTCGTTTAGTTTGGTTAGATCATCTTAAAACGTATAAGAAGGCTCTCCGTAAAGCCAGAGCAGTTTATTACTCTTCCTTAATAGAAGAAAATAAGAACAACCCCAGGTTTCTTTTCAGCACTGTAGCCAGGCTGACAGAGAGCCACAGCTCTACAGAGCCTTCTGTTCCTATATCTCTCAGTAGTGACGACGTCATGAGCTTCTTTAACCATAAAATTATAATTATTAGAGACAAAATTAATCTCCTCCTGACCTCAATTGGTAATGACTCAACCTCTGGAATTTCAAAAACATCTGTAACTCCTGAAATATATCTAGACTGTTTTACTCCAATCAACCTTAACCAACTAACTTCAACAATCTCATCGTCTAAGCCAGGGGTGGGGAACCTTTTTCATGTCAAGGGCCAAGGAACATCCTTCGAGTGCCATACTCATTATTTAACCCATAACCTTCCACATTTTAAGACACAGCCCATTTATTTCACTTTTCTTTATGCTAAATGCAAAAAAGCAACTTTTTTATCCATGTATCTTTCTGTTTTATCAGAAATCAGCAATCCTTTATTAGTCCCACAACGGGGAAATGTATCTGGTCACAGCAAAAGAACATATGAAGTAAAAAGGCAGTACACAATAATTAAATAGAATCAAAAATAATATATGTACCAAGTGGTTGAATAAAGTGAATATTGCACATGGCAGTGATAATTGCACAGCAGTGGTGGAATAGTCTGTTCTTGGTGTGGTGGTCTACCTCTCTATCTCTCCATGTTTTCATGTTCCGCTCTGCAGAGAGCTGCTTGTTGGGCCAAACTCCGCTGAAGAGCGTTAACTTTATCCAAACGCACTCGTCCTTTCAGCTCGTGCAGTTCGGCATGTTTCGTGCAGTAATGACATTCAAGATTATTTTTAATCACCGCAAGCGTGTCCGCACAAACTAGACACACTGGCCTTTTACTTTCACAAATAAATAATCGTCCATTTCTCCTGGAAAGTGCGACATTCCACATCCAGCTTTCTCTTGTTTACACTCGCCATGCTGCATTCACTGATGTCAATGACTCTCGTTTAATATTGAAGTTTGTTGACATGAGGTGACCACGTGATGACACGCTCCACTCGTGTTGTGTTCAAGGACCCTGACCTTGGCCAGGAAAAACAGTCAGTCGGCCGTTTAAAATATTGGCGTCTAGTTTTTTTGCTAGTGGATTTTCTTTGTGTGCGTTTTACGAATTACCTCGAGGACCGGATCAAATGGTCTCGCGGGCCGTATACGGCCCGGAGGCCGGAGGTTCCCCACCCCTGGTCTATGCCATCAACCTGTCTTTTAGACCTGATTCCAACTAAACTGTTTAAAGAAGTTTTACCCTTAATTAATACCTCGTTATTAAATATGATCAACCTGTCTCTATTATCTGGCTACGTACCACATTCCTTTAAAGTAGCTGTAATAAAACCACTTCTTAAAAAGCCTAGTCTTGATCCAGAGGTTTTAGCCAACTATAGGCCGATATCTAACCTTCCCTTTCTCGCTAAGATCCTTGAGAAAGCAGTCGCAAAACAGTTATGTGATTTTTTACATCATAATAGTTTATTTGAGGTTTTTCAATCTGGATTTAGAGTTTATCATAGCACAGAGACGGCACTGGTGAAAGTTACTAATGACCTTCTATTGGCATCAGACAAAGGACTTGTCTCTGTTCTTGTCTTGTTAGACCTCAGTGCTGCTTTCGACACTGTTGACCAGGACATTCTACTACAGAGACTGGAACATTGTGTTGGCATAAAAGGAACCGCATTAAGCTGGTTCAAGTCCTATTTATCTGAGCGATCTCAATTTGTACTTGTTAACGATAAATCCTCCATGACAGCCAAAGTCAGTCGTGGAGTTCTGCAGGGTTCTGTACTTGGACCAATTCTATTCACCTTATATATGCTTCCTTTGGGCAATATTATAAGGAACCACTCTATAAACTTTCATTGCTATGCGGATGATACCCAATTATATCTATCAATTAAACCAGATGAAACCAATCAATTGACTAAACTTCAAGCATGCCTTAAGGACATAAAAACTTGGATGTCTAGAAACGTTTTGACATTAAACACAGACAAAACTGAAGTTATTATACTTGACCCTAAACGCCTCCGAAACGCATATCTAAAATATCTCATAGTACCTTATAAACCGACTAAAGCATTGTGCTCCCAGACTGCAGGGTTACTTGTAGTTCCTAGAGGCTCTAAGAGTACAATGGGAGCCAGAGCCTTCAGCTATCAAGCTCCTCTCCAGTGGAACCAGCTTCCAGTTTGTGTTCGGGAGGCAGACACACTCTCCACATTTAAGAGCAGGCTAAAGACTTTCCTTTTTGATAAAGCTTATAGTTAGGGCTGGCTCAGGTTTGCCCTGGATCAGCCCCTAGTTATGCTGCTATAGGCTTAGACTGCCGGGGGACACCTCCCTGCTCTCCTCCTTCTCTTCCTCTCTCCTCCCCTCCCTCTCTTCTTCTCCCTCTCTATCTGTATGCATTATGTAAATGTATGTTACTAACTCATCACCCGGAGTTGCCACTGATAAAGTTTACGTCAGGATCAGGAATCTTGGCTGCGCCTGCTGCCCTGGTCCTGCTGGATACCGGGAAGCCTTTTTGACATTTTCCTGGATTCATCCAAACTTTCTCTTTTTCAACACAACATAATTTCTGTCAAATGTTGTATTTGTACTATGTTGTTTATCCTGTACATACGACATCTATTGCACGTCTGTTCATCCTGGGAGAGGGATCTCTCCTCAGTTGCTCTCCCTGAGGTTTCTTCCATTGTTCCCCCTTTAATTGTGGGGTTTCTTTTAGGAAGTCTTTCCTTGTGCGATGCGAGGATCTAAGAACAGAGGGTGTCGTAACCTGTACAGTCTGTAAAGCACACTGAGACAAATGTGTAATTTGTGATATTAGGCCATATAAATAAATTAGATTTGAATTTGAAAACAAGACGATACAAGATGTTCAGTAAACACAGAATCTACAAAGAAAAGAGAAACGGATGACAGGCAGAACTTAATAAATGACCTCTCTCTGACAAGTAAAGGGATATATTCAAAGACCTAATAACCAAACAATGTAAAGACACAGTAGTTTTCACACACTCCTCTCTGAACAAGTCCATGCATTTGTGTGTGCTTGCACTTTAAAACACACATTCAAAATTCTCCAGAAGGAACATCAAAGGGCTTTGTCTGCTTCAGAGAGGAGTAATGAGGGACAGGAAAGCCTGTGTGTGTGTACATGAGTGTGTGTGCCCATGATATAAAAGTACAGCAATATGTGGTTACATCCTGTGGTTTGACTAGGGTCAGTGTGTGTGTGTGTGTGTGTGTGTGTGTGTGTGTGTGTGTGTGTGTGTGTCAGTAAAAGGTTGTTACAGCAGTAACCATGAGATGACGCAGTCATCAGTAAGACTCTGGTTGTGCTGCTCATTTTCATAGATACCGTTGAAACTAGCCAGGAGGGATAACAGGCCCTCGATTTGCATGTGGAAACAGTTTTAGCATAGTGGAGTTCCTCTTCCGTCTGAGAAGAGTTCCTCTTCTGTATAAACCACTGCAACTGAATCACCCTTTCAGACCTTTTACACTGGTTGAAGGTTTAGTTTAGCTTACAGTTAACTAGATCACATCAACTACAATGACAATTTTCCCTGCAGAGTTAAACTTCTGCCCATCAGCGACTCCTCCCTCTGAGTCCTGGCTTTCCTCTGACTTCACCGCTCATCAGACCAAAGCTCTCTTTTCCAAGAGGGCGAAAAGAGGAGAAAAAAGAACAATCTGTCCATCCTTCCCCCATTCTCTCCCTCTTTCTCCTCCTGCTATAGCCGCAGTAACATGACCAAATAAGGCCAGCCAAGAGAAGGGGAGTGGGACGACAGAGGGCGAGAGAAGAGGGTGGGGACTCCCTATCTTCCACACTCGCTATTCGGTCATCCCTCCTTCTCCTTTCTGAATTCCTCTAACCATTTCACACACACCACTCTCTCACTCCCAGTTAATGGTCTCTCTTGCAAATCTTCATCTCACCCCCTTTCAGCCCCGGTTTACTTTAGTTTGACATAAAATATGGTTAGAACAACAAGGAAAAGGAAGTGAAAGAGAAATGAGGAAGACAGGAAGAGAGTGAAAGAATGTGAAACAGAGAGGCGGCATGAAGAGGGTAAGGAAGAGAAGAACTGGTCCTATTTGCTGAATAAATGTATGTTTATGTTCGTCCTACAGACAGTATGTTCACACAAGTAGACGAACCTCGAGTGAATTATCACCGGAATTAGATCAAAGTGGAAACGGCAAATAAAAAGGAACACACACACACACACACACACACACACACTGGAAGCGCCTGCCTGTTGAGTGACCTTCCCTGTAATTTGATGCAGCTGTTTTATCATACTCTAAACACACAATCACAGCTGTAATATGAGTGCAGTGTGTGACAGATGAGCCCACACTGAGAGTTTGCCTTGAATCACCGTCAGCAGAGAGAGAAAACATGTCCGTTCAGTAAAACTAAAAATCAGGGTTGAGAATTCCTTCTGGGGTCACTGGGCAGGAGAAGTGGTGGGACTAGTCCAGAGGGCAGAAAACTCAAATGATTCATTAACATTCCTCAAACTTAAAACAATCTTTTACTACCAAAAATATCAGGTTATTTAACACTCAAATATCTATTTGAGTTCATGAACAAAGCTTTCTTTGATACCAGCTGGCCCGCATGCTCTTACAAATGCTAACCTTAAATCATGTAGCCTTGAGGTATGCATGATGAAAACTATAAACATAACCAGTGCTGTTTCGATGTTTTTGGGGCAAAGCCAAATAAAGTCACGAGGATTTGAAGCTCATTTGAAGCTAACTTAAAGTCTTTCACGTCTCTGAATGCCTACTATTAAAATGTAATATTTTTCAAAGCTGTGTTCAGAGTGTGTTTTATAGTCCTTTCAATGCACACAGGTCGGCCTAAAGGAAAAGAGGCAGTCAGGGAAACACAGTCTGTGAAAATGATTGTATTGGCTCTGGAGGTAGCTTTCTGAAGTCTAATAAAATAACCTGATGATGTTATCAGGGTAATTGAGTTGCTTTATGGGTAGTGTAGGATCAAACGTTTTTTGGATCTTGACCCATACTAAAATAAATAAAGTTGGGATATCTTATCCAATGCTATTTGACCAGACTTATTACCCACCTGTGCCACATAAGGAGTTGAACTAGTGAAGTGTAATATCAAATTACAGCAGTATTCTTTTGAAAGAATACACTTACAGTATTTGATTTATTTAGTGACGGTAAGAGGATCAACTCTCAAACTACAGCCGGGAGCCAGTTAGCTTAGCTTAGCACACAAAGATAGGAAACGGGACAAAGAACTAGCCTGACTGTGTCTGAAGGTAACATAATCCACCGTCCAGCACTGGTGAAAGCTCACTAATTAACAGGTTATATTTGATTTGTTTAATGCATACAAAATCGGTTTTACGGTGGTTGTGTGCCAAACTATTTCTGACTGAGTAGTTTTAATGGATTTTAATGGACAAAATAATATATTGAGATATTGAGATACAAAATTGCGTCGTCTAAATTGATAACAAGCGCAAATCAAGTTAAATCAAACTATCGTCTTTTAATCTGATTACTTTTTATTTGTGTGCATGCATGTAAACATAGTTGGTGTATACCTGGAAATAAATAAATAAATAAATATATATATATAATAAATAAATAAATAAATATATATTCTTTTCTTTCTATAATTTCATCTCAAACTGTCATTTTGCAATTAAGTTCTAAATAAAATGAAAAAATACTTTCATTTGTCAAGTATTTCAATCATTCAAACAGGTGTATACAAAAATAGGCTTTAACATGTGGTTACTTTATATAAACTAATTAGTTATTGAATTAGTAGAAAACCTGCTGTATTGTGATATAAATCATTATCAAGATATGAAATGACTTATATCGGGATAGAAGATTGTTGCCACATTGCCCAGTGGCTACAGCTACACCTGCACAGTACCCTGTGCTCGGCCAACATATGGTCAAAGTGATGTACACTAAGTTATGCATGACTGGGCAGGACTTCGATCCATTAGCAGTCAGTAAGTAGACGGTATGAATGAACACCTTAGTCAGCAACACAACATAGTAACTATGACTGTCCACCTTTCAATGTGACAAAGTGGTGTGGAAAGATGTAACAGCTGATATGTTTACAGTCCTGAATGTCATCATAATGTGTGAGAGACGAGACGATAAGCAACAAAACATTTAAAAACAGAGCTGATCATCATTAACCTACCAACGTATTATTTATAAACTCATGCTCTCAGATCTAGAGATTTGGTGGACTTTAAAACTGCACGATTAATGTATAAAGTAAAACATAAGATGCCTCGAGATGTCCAGAAGTTGCTCCAAATTAGAGTGAGTCGGTATGATCTAAGAGGAATTTGAAATGTTTACAAAAACAAGATTGAAACAAATGCAAAACAAAGATGTCTAACAGTCAAAGGAGTTTATTTTTGGAATTATTTCAAATGAAAATGTGTAATTCACATAATAGATTTAAGTTTGAAAATAAGATAATTAACTAATATAAAACTGAGATATGGACATTAGGGTGTATATTCGTTTTTGTTTGGGACTTTTTGGGTAAAATATAATACTCAACTATATAACTTAACTAGTTTAGAAGCCAATCACGGTCCAATATGTGACTTCAGAAGACTAAGAATGGACTTTTCAGTGAAGCAGCAGACATCTTGTGTCCATTAGTTAAACTTTTAAAATAAAACATATTTGCATATTCATAGATTCTGGATGTCTCAATGAGAGAAGAGAAGATTTTTGGTTTAAGACACACCAGACAAGTTATTAATACAAGCAAGGCATTCTTATACGTATAAACACATGTCTGTACGGAGCTTTAAATGAGTTTGTAGATCTTTGTCTCGTGGTGTGTTCGTACATCAGTGGTATCATGCAAAGCTGCTTTGAATGTTCTTGCACAAGGGCTGCAGATGACTCAGAGAGACATCACTAACACCCGCTCTTCAGACTTACACAGTTCAACAAAAAAGCTAATAAAACATCGTGCAGTCGCTGACAAACTTCACCAGATTTAGGAGGATCGAGAGGAAGATGCTTGTAGCCGTGGAGACCATAAAAGCTACTGAGAGAGGATGTTAAGTCAACAGAGATGATTTACCTCTGAGGCAGTTTTATCAGAGCGCAGAAGTGCCACAGTCATCTGATAGTGTAAGAAGAGCGACAACACACATGACAGCTTTCAATTAGATCTACTGTGTGTCAACGCATGGCTGCATAATTGACAACGCTGCACACTATAAAAAGATGCTTTCAAGTGCACAACGCAATTCAATGTTCACCTCATCTACCTTTTCTGGGAATACCGAAAGCTCGAAATAAAGTGGAACACTGCATAGTGCGGGTATCTCCTTTATCAGTTAGCTACTACCCTGTCATAAAAGAAGATAATGCACATTATGTCCACATTACAGAGAAGTAATCAGTGTTCAAACACAAGCAGAGAGGCCTGCTTGTACCTCTGTAAGAGATCCAAGCTATTGTTCCCTGCAGTAATCAGACAGCAGCAGTCTGGCCAGGGACCTAGAGAAACATTACATAATACTTCTTCTATTCTGTGTTAGATCAACAATATCCTCAATGATCTGGCTTGTATAAACTGTTGTTCACTCCAAGCTTCTTATCCTGTTGGAGATACTACGGAGGAAGCAACTAATCACTTGTAGCGCATCTAAGACAATATATGGGTCTACCGACAACAGCTTCCTTGTTTCCTGCAATACCTCTCTCTCTCTCTCTCTCTCTCTCTCTCTCTCATCTACGGGAAAGCAATATATGTGGTTATTAGGAGAGGAAGAAACAGAACTGTTCCTGCTGTTTATCTCAGATGACCCACCCAACTAGTCTGCAGTGTGTCTCTGACAGCAACAGCGTTTTGAGCTGGCAACAGACGGGCGGTGGCAAGGAGTTAATGCTCCAAATGTAGTTGTGGTTTATGAGCTTTGGTGTTTCTGTGTACGTGCAAAAGAAGGAAATTAAGGCAGGAGATGAGATGTGAAATGAGATTACAAAGAAGTAGTAAACAAACAAACCCGAGAGACATGTAAAGCCAGGACAAAGGAGATGCTACCCACTATAATGGTCTTCACATGCTACTGGTTTGGCGATGATTTGCTATCTTTCTGTACAAGCAGAGGATGCTGTGATGTCTTCTTCTTTGCGTTTTGTTTCAGATTTCGGAGCCCTTCTCAACATTTTGTCCCTTTTCATCAAAGATTTTGTAAATGCATACAGCCTCAACGTCTTACCCCCCCCCCCCCCCCCGCTCGTAGATATACAACATCAGCCCATTACCAGCATTATACATAATACTATGTTGCATTAAGCTTAGCTATGGACTCAATCCTTTAAACATTTTGCAACAATAAATAAAAAATGTCTATCAATATGTGAACAGCCTGCTGACTACAAACAGAAACAGGGGATGATTGTAAAAGGAAATTAAAAGCAGATGACTTTGGAACAATGCAGCATTTAATTAAGATTACTACTACAACACACAACAGGAAGAGCTGCCACCTCAACTCAACTTCAAAATGAGACCCATTGGTCCCATTAAAAAAAAGAAACTGAGCGTCAAACATATACATTTGAAACAATCCAAAATACGATTATATATATATATATATATATATATAAAAAATCTTAGATGTGGTGTCTGAGTGTGTGTAGGTCATGGCATTTGGAAATACTGTCCGGGTGAAATTCAAAGCAAGGCCTCCGATGTCTCAGCGTATGCATACAGACCACATGAGTGAGAGTGTGATTGTGTTGAGGGTGCTTGTGTTTACATTGGGAGGAAATGTTACGCATACCTCAGCAATGACAGTATAAGGCCCTGCATGTGGACATGGCTAGTCTGGCCTTGCGCCCTTATAATGTCCACTGAGGAGGATTATCTCTGCACAACTGTGTCCCTCTCAAACAGCTGAGGGGCCTCCCAAATGAGGAGGAACAGGAGAGAGTTTGCTCTGCCAGAGGAACCCCAGGAGGACTCAAATTATAAAGTTCCCAAAGAATTTTGCAGGAAAGAAAATAGATCTGTAAGCTCACAGCCAGACTGTGTTTGTGGATGTTTAAACAAGAGAAAACCTGTTTTTTGTTTGGTTGTAGTTTCACACTTCTCAAGAGTCATGTATGGCAAGTTCAAGTCTGTTGGGCAAATACTTCCTCAATAAATTAGGTTCTTAAAGCACACTATTTTATTTTTAAACCACATGCCAGGTTGTAGTACAAACTGAGAAGCTTTAATATACCGACAGTATTGGGTATCGCGGAAGACTAACTGACAAATCATAGGTCTGATCTGTGTGGCTCTATACCAGGGGAAGATATCAGTAATATTTATCTATACTATTCCATACCACATGCTGATTCTAAACAGGTTTTAGTGTTCACACTGGAAGTTAAGTGTACTCACAAAAGCCAGTATGTAGTATACTAAAAGTGCTTGATTTGTGAGTGTGCTGTTGAGGTGAACAAATGTCCCATAATGCAATGTACAAAGGAAACAGAGGCACTGCTCACAGCTCCTCTCTTTAAAAAGAGACATTTAGCACTTTCTTTGTGGAGCTTAAATGGCGGCTGAGCTCTAAAGTTGGAGATTGATTAATGTGCGATGGTGAACATATAGGCAGTTTGCAGCGCAGACATTTTGACACGTCACAGTAAAAAAGAAAAACACACAGGTTGCTAATAACATTAACGATGGCTCTGTTCTTCTACTCAAGTGTCCCAGTAAGCCATGACAGTGTGGTGGTGAGTCAGCATGCACAATACCAGCACTCTGAAACTGAAGCAGCTAAATCAAATTTCACATTAAGATTTACACACGTGTTTTTCCTACTGTGACGTGTCATGACATCCTGGGTAAAAACAATAATGGCCTACTGTATGATTTCCTGTTAGTATAAAATAATAAAGTCTGTTGATTTATTGAACACTAACTGCAACAGTATACTATAAAGATTTGAATAGTGTATGCAATTAGTATGGATTCTCGCAGTGGTAAAAACACATGTGGCCCGTCATGGTAGGAAAAGCACAAGTGGTCCAATAACATAAATGATGGCTCTGTTCCATTTAACTGTACCAGTGAGCCAGCATGCACAGGACCCTGGAACTGACACAGCTACATGGAATGCAGCCATCATGAATGTTTTTAATTACACCTCCGTTTGCTTTACTTGCTTTTATTGCTCTAGTGACTTGTGAAGTCCTCTGCAGGTGTCTTGAGACACATTCAAAATGTTCTTTGATAATAGTTTTCAAGGATCTGTCCTCAAGAACTCACTTAAGACAAGTAAATATATCCTTTCAAAAAGCATACAGGTTGTTTCTTTACTTGTGCCAAAAAGGGGCAATGTCCCTAATATAGGTCAAACTCCAATTACCTAAAATGTCCTACAATGCAACCAAAAGCATATTTTCATTCGATCCTCCTTGCCTGCCCGTTGAAGGTCTTTCAAACTCCTCCCCTTTGATAAAGCTCCAGAGCCACAGACATTACACAACAACTTTCACATTCTCAGTAGTACTTCCTATGATGAGTAAGCAGATGCTTGTGTGTAAAATCAAGGAACTTCCATTTAATGTAACGCTATTATCTGGCAACATGGTTACTGCCCCATAACAGATGTATGTACTATGTATGGCTTCACTCCAACTACTTCTATTTGTCCGTTTCCATGTGATCCTATAGTACTCATCCTCGCCTATTTCTGCCTTCTGGTAGACATGCAGAAGCCTCTCACAGTGACATGAAGGCTTCTTCTGGTCAAGACCAGATGGCATGGCCAAGAAATTACCAACGCCACTTCAACAGCACTTATAGCTCACGTGCAAGTGTGTTGTAGAGTAACATATACAATCACAAAGAAGCTCTTCCATATACAACTTTAGCCAGTTTCATTTTTTTTTTTGCACAGATATTTAAAAGAAATGCAATGATTTGACAATTTAGTGGGTCAAATTTACAACAGGGGCCCCACAATATTATCACAATACTTAAGTCACGATGTGTTCTCATTGCGATTTTAAACATTTTGTAATATCCGAGTATTGCAATAATATATTATGATTTATTACGTGTGATTTTCAACTGCCAGTAATGCAGTTTGACTCCATCTTTGTTTTGACTTCCTGCCAATCCCGCTGACTTTCCCCATGACCTCACCAGAAAATAACTCAACAGCATCTAGGGGACTGAAAAAGGCTATGAAAAAGTTCAAATGATTATGGATCATGGTTTGGATGGAAGTCTACAGATGTTAGACAAGCATAGACACTGCTGGCATGTTTTTTTTGCCACTTATTCCCACCTCTATGTCCAGAACTATTGAATACATTTGACCGTTTTTGAAAACACACACAGCAGCAAGACAGAGAGCGAGAGACTCGTCCTTCATGTCGCTGCAGGAGGTCGAGGCATCAGTCTGCAGCCTGTGTTTATCGTGGTGACAGCAACAGTCTCTCGGGGGGGACATGACCTATCCTGGGACACCAGAGAGCCACTGAAGAGCTGAGCGGAGTGGGCAGTGCTCAGATCAAAGCTTTTAACTTTCTAAATACGGTGCAATCTTCTTTATACTCTGGAGACAGCAGATAGCATCCTAACTGCTGAGTGTGAGCATGTGTGTGTGTGTGCTCAGACTCCAAGAAGCTTTAAAGTCAAACTGATAATTCACTCTAAATTTAAGTAGCTTGACATCGCAAAGGTCAACAGATTTGACTGATATACAGTCATAAAAACAGGAATTTGGCTATAGATACTTTCTTAATCTATCAGACATCATTTACCCACCAACAATCCATTAATGTTGCACTTTTAGCGGTGTCCAGGAAAAGGTTTTACATGTTCTACAAGAACCTGTTAGATATGTTACACAAGCCTTCAATGCACTCTTATTCTCTGTACAAAGTCGGGTCAGGCCTCTCCCCAGAGATAGAAACCTCCCGCCTGAGAACTGAGGGTCATGAATTCCACTTCCTGTATGGGAGCTAATAATAGCGGGTTCACCCATAGAGACATCTCAAGGCTTTTGTATAAAATAAAATAAAACAGCTTTTCAAGCATGCTGTTTTCCTACAAATCAACACCAGAGCTGATTCTCTCCATCTGCTTCTATACCTCCACAAGAGAGGTGTGCGAGCGAGCACACAGCTATAAAAACACATGCATGGATGCTTACGCACGCGCACCATTAACAGCCTTGTTTGAAGTCCTGTGGACAGAGATATTGTGGCTGTCACCAAAGAAACACAGCATAACACATTCAGCAGCGTCTCTCTCAGAGCCCACAGTATAAACAGACAGCAGTTAGTGTGATGGTGTCAGGCCTCAGGAGGACGAGGGGAATCCACTCTCTGTGTCTCTTACCTCTGAACTTCTTTGGAGGGTTGTTGAGGTCCCCCGCGTCAGGCTGGACGACACAGCGGTCATCCACCAAGCTATGGATATAGACACATAATGACATTGTTAATCACATGCAGGTACAGCACACAGACAAACATCTGTTGCAACCAGTTTTCTGATAATTGTGCATTTTGTTTAGCGCATTGTGAATACGAAATAATAATAAAAAAGTATATTATGCATATCGTCTTGACTGAACAAAAACTATCCCTGATGAAAGACTAAGCTGCCAGGTTTTCATAGTAGTTACAAATAAGGCTGAGTTATGAAGTCTTTGTATTTTTATTCTTGAGCTGAAACTATTTGTCAATTTATCGCTCGACAAAACGTCAACTACAACAATTTTGATAAGCCAACAATCCTTTAAGTCAAAGCAAAAATGGCAAACATTGAGTGGTTCCAGCTTCTCAAATGTGAATATGTGGTGGTTTCTTAAGTCCTCAATGATAGTAAACTGAAAAGCTCTGGACTTTGGTTTGGTTTGGACTTTGGTTGGTCCGAAAAAAACTAAACATTTAAGGATGTCACCTTGGACTCTGGGTATTTATTTTTACTATTCTATAGACCCAACGATCAAGAACATAAAAATAAATGTTAGTTGAAGCCGTAATTATTTTTTGATTAAAGATTTATTGTAAATAATGTATCTTTCCCGAGTACATCCACGTATGTTATTGCGGGACGCCCTTGTGATCGGTGCCCGTGTGTTGGCTCCCACAGCATAAGTTTGCTGGCTGGCAGCTCTTGGTGTCTCTGGCAGTGACCTGCCAGCCTCATTCTCCTGACCGCTGTTTTCTCACCCACCCTTAGCGCCCCCCCATACAAGTGCGTGTTGGTGACATGCTCATCCTTGTTGATGCCAAGTACCACACGCAGCATTCTCGTGTAGCACCCATCTAGGGATTTCTGCAGGGTGGGCTTCAGGGTCCAGCATCCACTGCCATACAGGAGAACAGACTCCACTGATGCATGGAAGAAGCTGAGTTTCATTTGTCGGGGGAGGTTGGAGTTCCACACACAGGTCATGCCGTTCAGGGCCCTTCATGCAAGCGTCTTCCTCACTTTAAGGTCTTGCTCGGACGAGTTGACCCACGAGCCCAGGTATTTGAAATCATTGACTTCTTTTAGATCAGTGCCTCCTGTTGTTTTTAGAGGTAGATGGTCCGCGGGGATGTTATATGTAATGAACTCAGTTTTCTTGGTATTTAGCTGAAGGCCAACCTTGGCGCACTCTGTCTCCACTCTGCCCAGGAGTTCCTGTGCTTGCTCTACGCGGTCAGAGAGCAGACTGATGTCATCCGCATAGTCCAGGTCCGTTAGAACTAGAGCGGGGTGCCGTCTCGACCTCCTAGGTGTTATTGTGAGGCCAAGTTCTAGCTTCCGTCCACTGAGCCTTCCTGAGCGCATAGTCTAGGACTATGATGAAGAGGAAGGGGGCAAGGGTATCCCCTTGCAACACCCCAGCCAGGATGTCAAACTAGTCACTGTTGCCATCTGGGGTTACCACCTTCCCTCTTGTACCCTTGTACGTGGTCCCTATGGCCCGGAGTAAATTGGAAGGGACACCGTAGGCCTTGAGTATCTTCATCATCACGCCTCTGTGTATCGAGTCAAATGCCTTTTTGAAATCGATGAAGCACAGTACCGCTGTCAGGTTGTTCTTCTTAACCTCCTTGATGATTCTCCTCAAGGCCAAGATCTGGGTCACAGTGGTCCTCTTCTCTCGGAAACCGTTCTCAGGTGGGGGTCAATGGCGCTCCGTATCCGGTTCAGTATCATGCGGTTGTACATTTTTGCAATGACACAAGTCAGACTTATGCCACGGTAGTTGTCTGGCTTCAAGAGATCTCCGGATTTAGGCACTGGGATGATGTTAGAGCGAGACTACATATCAGGCTGGCTGTTTGTCATAAGGGCGCGGTTGCACAACTCCAGGATGATGTCGTCAAGATCACAGTTCTTACAGACCTCTGGAGGGATGCCGTCCGGCCCAGCACTTTTTCCCTGCTTCAGTGTGGATTTCACTTTGGCAAACTCCCCGACTGTAAAGGGACCATCATTGACGAACATTTATGGAGATGCATCTCTAAAATCCACGTGGGTTTTTTTGTCTAAACTAGTTTTAAATAGATTTGGGTGAGTGTTAAACATAGTAGTGGCCAAAACAAAGTATTCCAACAAAAACGTTTCTGCATGTACAAAACTCAACTAGTGCTCCTATTTTCATTGAGAGCTCGCACATAGCTGCAGCATAAAAAAGGTGAATACTCCAAACATTAATGAAATCACTCTGGATTAGATGACCTGTGGGCCGGCTGGAATTTCTGGTGACAAATTTAACTTTTACTGGCTTAGAATAACACTTGTCTGGAAACAGGCCAAATCCCACATCCATTTCAGGCCTTTTCCCGGGGAATGTCTACAGTTGTCCAAACAGACCTGTCTACTGCTCCAGTCTGTACACCTCAAGGAACAAGGCTGCGGACTTTAGATATAAAAAGTGAGAAAATATCCGGGCAAAAAGAAATCCAACAGTGTCATCTGCTTTTGTGGACGATGCACATAATTTGCGAATCCAGTTAGCAGCTAACACCAGTTTATTAGTTACACCTTTGACACACACACAAAAAAAGGCATGTTCTGTTGAAGAGCAGCATTATTGAAATTTTGAACCTTTAATTTGCTCACTCAAAAGACCCATATCTCCAGTTACCAAACAGGCACTGGAAATGCTGCTCGGCTCCAGAAGCTGTGATGCTCAAAGAGCTTTCTCTCTGCTCAAAAATGATTTCTTCCTCTAAGGGCAGAAGATCTGGAGAATGCTGCTGAGTTGGTGGTTGTGCGTGGAGAAGATGGCCCCCGGCCAAATCTGTCATGACGGTTTTGTGTGTGTGTGTGTGTGTGTGTGTGTGTGTGTGTGTGTGTGTGTGTGTGTGTGTGTGTGTGTGTGTGTGTGTGTGTGTGTGTGTGTGTGTGTGTGTGTGTGTGTGTGTATGTGTGTACGTGGGAAGCGCAGGAACTTGAGAGAGGCCACAATGTCTCTATAGTGACTCAGTCTTTGCTGTAGGTCAATTCATTTTTCATGAGCGCAGGACACTCGGCTGATAGTCCCGATAACATTACAGATGCTGGACACATTGTACGGCACCTTCCCATAAATGGTTTCTTTCTACCAGCAAAACATCAAAGCAAGCGGAAGAGGAAAGGTTAAATGCAACAAGTGTGAATCATTATTGTATCAGTGATATATTAAGACCATTATATGCACATTCTGCAGTCTCTGCAGATAGAGAAAGTGATCAATGTGCATATTACTTGTAAAAGTACTTTTTAGGGGTGGGGGGAAAAGAAAATCTATTATAAAAATTCTACAACGTAAATAACCTAAATATTGCGACTGACAGTAATAATACGCAACAATTCAAATTTATGTCAAGCATTATTGTGTGGTTGGTTGAAAAATCACACAAAATACCAGTTTTACAGAGTTATTTTGTGACCAAACTTTATTTATTTTTAATTGGCAAGTTTCTGTAAAATAAAATGGAACCAAGCCTAACAATTTTAATTATGTAATTTTATTTTTTGTATAACTTGAACTTGAAGTCTTCTTCTTGTAGTTACTAAGAAGTGTGAACATTTGTGCAAGTTTAGCATGAATAAATGTTACCTTTTTTTCGTAGGTTTGCTTAGTGTGTTTAAATTATTGCAATCAGTTGACATAACTTTTTCAAATATAAAAACTCCATAATCTTATACATACTTCATCCCGTACTCATGCCATAATTTGCCACATTGTCTATTAGCGCACAGCAGACTGTGGTAGATAATAATAATACATTTTATTTATAGAGCACTTTTAAAAAAGGTACTAATTAGCATCCTACACTGAATCGATAATCGATTTTGAATCGGGAATAGAATCGAGTCCCCAAGAATCAAAATCCTGAAGTACAGCAAGATTCACACCCCTACAGTATTGTGTTCCAAATATGAGGAAGAACTAATGCACAAAAACAACCCAACACTGCTGTGACTGTGTGAATGAGTAGCATGTAAACAGAGGTTTACCATTAGAGTTGAGTATTGGACAAAGCACCATCTGAGTGATTTTCCCCCTCCAACTCTGCCCTCCACACCCACTCCTACCACACTGACACAAACAAACACCCTTTATCATTAACTGGGCATTTTCCGCCCCTATATTTCCTTTTCTGCCAGCACTATCAGTGGTGGGGTCAGCCATGGATAAAGCAGCACTTCAAAAAGGCCTCCCACTGTATTCACAGCTTTATCTGTGGGATAAACTGCAAACTTACATCCAAACTAATTAATCCCATTATGTCGCTGATGGCTGGCATTGATGCTTGTGGCACAAACAAACGTTCATCAGGCAAAGACAGAAAAGAAAGGAAAATACTCTTTCTGATAGCGCCAAAATGTGGATCTCACAAAATCAAACTTTCTTAAAATGGTTACCAGTCACTGCTCTTAAACGTGACTTCCTTCTTTGCTCAGCTTGCAGTAGAACAGAGACAAACTGTGAAGCGGGCCCACACACATAATGTTTGGCCACCGGCATTGGACATACCCCAGTGTGCTGATGAAGCCATTGGTGGATCCCTCGGCATACAGGGAGCAGATGTCCCCGATGTGTAGGAAGCTCGACATCTTATCCGACATGTTTGACACACACACACGCACACACAGGGAACACCTACAGCAGAAGAAAGGAGTACAATTGTGTAAGATATTCTTTGTATTAGACATGGTGATATCACAAAAGTCTAAAAAAACAGCAGACGTATCCTTATTTTGAATACTGTCATGATAGTATCTGTGAATGTTACAAAACAAAATTACAAAATTACATTTATTCAGCTATACAACATTGGTGGATTCTTGTGTCTTTCAGTTTGCATTTGCAGATATGATCATGTGAATACACTCACTTAACATCCACACACAAATCAATGTTGCTACAGAGTTCCCAGTTTAGGTGGCAGTGCAATTTTAAAAAGAGAGGGTTCCCTGAGAGGTCGAGACTATACTGCTAACACTCTCTGGCTGCAGGGATTTGCATAGAAGCTGCAGGGAAATGCTCTGATGATACTGACCGGTTTGTGTTGTGGCTCAGAGCTCGACAGTTAATGATTAGGAGCTGCAGCTACCAGGGAGGTTTATACACCTGCAACAGGTCATTGCCGCTGCAGCTGATATGTGGCCACTGCAGGTCCTCTTCTGACGGTTTTCTAAGCACTGCCTCTCACTGAGGTCGATAGATAATTTAAAATAAATTAACTAATAGCGTTGTTGCAAGGCTTAAATAGGCCTTATGACATACAACACCAAATTGTCAGCTATTACACAGCAGAAGCGCGCATCTTCCTAACAGGCCTGTTTCTCCGACCAAATAAAACTCGCATGAAACCTGAGTAAACGATGCTTCTCTGTCTTTTGATTCGGGATCCGCAATCACACTGCTTCACAGTAATCCGAAATTCTTATCGGGACTTCCTTGGTTGTTTGTGGTCACTACTGTTCAAACGAGGATATCACAAGCGCCGGTCATGAGCTGTGAGCATTTTTGTTAACCATGTAAGGAGAGCGAACTAAATGTTTTTTTTTCTCCGCTACGAGAGGATAGAGATAGGAAGAGAGGATGGTAAAAGTGTACAAGTTGTGCGCTCAACTTTACCTCGGTCGTGGTTAACGCTCGGGTGTTCAGCTTTCTCGGGACCAGCTAGGACAACATGACTGTGGCTCTCCTCTTCACCGCCGGGGCCGAGGGTGAGATCAAGACGTCAGCGACTGTAATAATCCAGTTTTTAATGACAGCTCTATCACCTTAACGCGCCTGTCGGTGCTCCGGGGCTGTGTTCACTGAGGCAGGCAGCACACTGGCTCGCTGCCACTTCTTCTTCTTCTCAAGCGGCCGTAGTGTTGATAGCTGGGAAATGATGTCCATGTGGTCCCACCCCACCACCGAGAATCCAGGCTGTATTATCACTCCCAGTGCGGAGTCTTGATTTAAATGTTGCAGAATAAGTCTTTTTACTAATATAAACTGTCAAACAGCACCACGTATGGTTTTGTTTGAACAAATACTTTGAATTGTATTTTCAAGGAAGTGATTTTTATTTACATTAAACAATAATTTCGTCTGCTGTATTTACAAGCCTTACTCATCATTTCCTATTTAATTATATATATTTAAATAGAAATTAAAAAATATATATATTCACTCCGGGCAGGAGAGGGTTACACTTTCTTACATTGAAGCCAGCTGACTGACCACGTGACTTTGCGGAAGTGAGAGTATCAACAACATGGGTAGAACTTGAGCCGTGTCCTGCAAAAATGGTGCGATGTTTTGCCTTGTTTTTCGTCGCTGCTTGTGTGAACGAAGTGTTGTGTAGTCAGGGTTCAGTCGGGGCTCAGTCAGAACCTGCGGCCCCGCAGGGAGCAGCCAGCTGCGGCTGTGAGAAGCTGAAGAGAGCCGCTGCTGTGGAGCCTGTGGAGCCTGTGGAGGACAGGACGGCTTCTGCACACCCAGCTGACAAATACTCAAGAAGCGCCAATGAGAGGCTGCCTGAGGCTCAGGGAGATGAGGAGAAAATACAAAGTCAGGTGATTTATCGTTGCTTTCCTTTTATTACTTTAGGCTATACATATTAAAAAAGACATGCAAGAAAGACCTACTGAGACTCTGGCTCAATTGACCACCAGGGAATTTGAGATGTTATTTAATACCTCAACTAAAAGATAAGGTGCAGAGATGGGGAATGACACTTTGAGACCACATAAACGGATGATCTTAGTCCCTGAAATGTTGACATCTTCCACATAAGGGGCTCTCTGTACATGCATACCGTTAAAAACTGTTACTGGTAGTGAGTATGGTTGTGGCATTGTGGTTGATATTAGTTTCCTTGTTGTTACTCTCAGCTGGTTCTGAGGGAACACAATGTGCTTTATGCTCCAGTTCCCTCAACAAGCTCCACTTATTAGAGTGTAGGTGTTGGCTCTGGTTAGATCACTGTGAAGCAGTCTGACTGCCAGACTCAGTTCAAGGCCTGGGAGTTCCCTGTGTTCTGGAAAACCTCACTACAGTCCCTGCAGAATAAACAGTCACTTTAATGCAGGTGACATCTGGTGCCACCTTGTAGGACAAATTGAAAGAAAAATAACACATCAGCCATGTGCTTGAAAGCTGTGTTAATGCTGCATTAAATTAGCATGTAATTGCTCATTATATTTAGTTTCTAAACGTGTTGTCCCTCTTTATTGCCGTTTATATGATTTTATAACTGTATTGTATGGCTTTGTGCTTCTGGAGTATATTGAGATATTGTGCAGCGTAGAAGTTTGATTACTCTAAAAATGTTGCATTTACAGATTAAGTTTCCAGCCTTTTTAAAGTCTCCTAATTCTGTACATTTCTTTAAACGTAAAAGTTACATAGGATTGATTACCTGCTCGTGAAAAAGTGTATTTCTTGCATACAGATGGTGGTGATTACTGGAGGAGAGTTCCTGATGGGAACGGACGACCCCGCCATCCCTGCAGATGGCGAGGGCCCGCAGAGGCTGGTGCATGTTGACTCCTTCTTCATGGACATCCAGGAAGTCACTAACCAACAGTTCCAGAGCTTTGTCAATATCACAGGATACATTACTGAGGTATGTATCTAAAGATTTAACCGCAAGCTGTCATTTTGAACATATATATAACATAATAAATCAAACCAATCAGTATGAAAGCAAGTTTTTGTACCGTGGTTGTTTCAGTGTTATGAGGTTAAGAGGCATCAGCTTTGCTCATAATGTTTTTATCCTTGTGCTTTTTAGGCAGAGACATTTGGAGACTCATTTGTATTCGAGGGGATTTTGAGCGAGAGTGTGAAAAACCAAATCACCCAAGCAGTAAGTAATTATTCAACTGTCGACTTACCTGTACAGCTCACCTTTTCTTATGCTACACCAGTGTGAAGCTTTATTAGTACCATGATTATTTGGAGCCGCGTAGAAATACTTCATACATACAATATGAATATATATTTAGTTTTGTTCTCTTTACATTGTCTTTCAGAATGAACCACATTGTTACTGTATGTCCTGTGTTCAGAAGTATGTTGTGGGGTTGCCAAAATACATGAATTATTAGTTCCATATACCTAATGTAATGTATTTTGTGCTTTTGCTAAGTTGCGCCAACCATACCAGTAAGACAAGAGACAATATGATCATGCATTTTACCTTAGCAATGAAGCAGGGAGGGAGTACAATCTAATAAAATAAACATTGCCACGTTAACAGTTTCATATTGCTTCCTGCCAACTGCAAAATGAAGCTAGAGCGGTAAACGATATCCAGATTTCCATCATGGAGGATGTGAAGGAACATTTTATTTAGTTATTACCTCCGCCAAGGATGTGTTCGGTTTGGTTTGTTGGTATATTTTTTTTGTTCGTCAGCATAATTATGGGAAAACTTCTCGCCTGATTTTCATTCGATTTGGTGAAAGAGTTTAACGTGGGCCAACGAAGAAACCATTACATTTTTGAGTGGATCCGAATCACGGGGCGGATTCACACATAAATTTTTCACTTATGAAAATGACATTGTCGCAAGTCTGCGCCCTCCAAATGCCCTTCTAGTTATTATTGATATTTATTTGTTATTATCCCACCATGATGTATTTTAAAACACCTATGGAGTAGCTTTATCTGGAAAACATGCCAGCTGGGATCGCACATGTTTTGGGCTTTAGCTAAACATGGAAACATATACTTCTGTTATTTAAGAGTCTCCACAATGCTCACAGATTGGTTGTAAGAGGCCTGAGGACAGCCGGCCTCCCACAGATGAAAGCCAGACAGCAGGGAATTTACTGCTTCATGTCAGCTGTCATATGCAGCCTGATCATGTGGCTGAGAAGGTGCTGTGGACCCATTAGTGTGGCAATACTGGAAACCATTACAAATGTAAATGATGTAAGCCAAAGACAATTCTAGATGAACCCTGAAGTGTGAGAGAAAACGCAATGAAGAGTATGAAGGAAATATAATATCAGTCCATAACCATTGTTACTTTGTTATCAGGTGGCTGCTGCCCCCTGGTGGCTTCCAGTCAAAGGGGCCAACTGGAGGCACCCTAATGGTCCAGACTCCAACATCACAGACGGGTAGGAAGACACTAGAAACCCCAAAATAACCGATTTACTAGTATTTTTGTATTAAAGGAAAGGTCCGCATTAAAGTTTGTCTTAAAACAATTCTTGCTTATTCATATGTAAATTGAAACAGTCTTCGGTCGCTGTCATTGTTTCCTCCTCTCCATACTGGCCGTGGACACGATTCCAGTGTAATTGATGGGGGGGGGATCCACAGGCTTCGTTCTAAAGTATGAGGCTTCAGCAGTGAGTGAAACCTCGTAATAAAAGTCCCTGGTCCCTGGAAGACACTTTAAAAGTAAAAGTTGTAAAGGTTTACACTTGAAAGTGGTTTGTAGAACAGAAAACAACAGACATACCAATGTAATAATCAGTAACCTCTATTTGTTTATAGTAAGGTATTGAATTGTGAGACTCACAACTATAACAAAAATAACACACATTGAAACACTGAACACTTGTGAAAATGAAAAGCTCTAAAAGCATACGCACGTATTAATCGACGCACATAACCTTCTATACAGCCAGCCAAACAACTTTTATCCCACACACACATCCATCAAACTCTGCAGTGAACTCACAGACAAAAACTACAGAACCAAACGAGCCAATTTACAACCATTCCAAGGAGCTGATTGGCTCCTGACCTGCCGTCCAATAAAACTGAGGGAGCTGCTGCGCCTGAACTCTGTGAACTGCAAGCCTTCTCGACGGCCGTCCCCGAATTTGTCTCTTCAAAGAAACATTTGTCCGGGAAACACGGGGGATTTGCCACTACAAAGAATGTATGCTTGGAAGAAACCTACTTAATTAGTCTGACTCATACTGCTGGAGCCTCATGTCAGCTTCACTGGAACTTCAAAATGCATTTTACACAGAACCAGGACTCTGTTCCTTATCGCTTACACTAGAAGAAGGGATTTCTTTACAACCCCGTGTGGAGAGTAGGAACAATTCAAACAACCAAAAGCCATTTCAATGTACGTATAGACATGGAAGCATTGTTTGAAGGCAGACTTGAAAGCTTGAACTTTTAAATATTGATGATTTTAAGGCAAATTCTCATCCGCCACTTCTTTTATTTCATTATGACAGTTGTTTCTAACCAATAAATCAATTAAAGTCTAAGTCTAAACTTGGTTTTTTTGTAGGCTGGACCATCCTGTTCTACATGTGTCCTGGGCGGATGCAGTCGCTTACTGCTCCTGGGCCAACAAGAGACTTCCTACAGAGGCAGAATGGGAGTACGCCTGCAGAGGCGGCCTTAAAGACAGGTACGATATTTACTCATTATGTGACTGTAAAATACGCCAATGTGCAGTGGTTTCCATACAGTATGTCCCATGTCCATATTCTGATACACTGATGTTACATGTAGACTTTACCCCTGGGGAAACAATTTGAACCCGAAAGGACAACACTACGCCAACCTCTGGCAGGGGGATTTCCCCAACCACAACTCTGCAGAGGATGGATACGTCAAAACTTCACCGGTAAGGCAGAAAAGGAAAGAAGGAGAGATGCTGTAGATATAAGTGGGTTAAAGGCAAATCATATTTCAGGTTAGGGAGGATGTGAGTGACTGTACTCAAGCTATTGTCAGAAACTGGAATCAGGTTTATAATTGAGCCACCGCCTATAGAGTCTACAGGAAATGAAATGTGCGGGAGATAAAAGCTCATTTCAGAAGTTGATAGAGTCCCACCAGCAGCTCGCAGCCTCCAGAGATCAAATTAATAACCATTAGATAATATTAATCCTCTCTCTACGGGGAGACATTTAAAGCTCAGATTTTAAAGTATCAATCAAGAATCTATGCACTCAGATTCTTAAAAGAATATGAGCTGCTGAAGGAAACTGCATCTTTCTGATCCCACTAGCTGAACCTGCAGGGGTGTTTATGCATTATGATAACATACAAATAGAGTAGTACATGCAGCCATAGGGATTAAATACTAAGATGCTTCCAGAAGAAACAAGTGTTTCTAATACAACCCTGCAGGTGATGTCCTTTCCTGCCAATGGTTTTGGTCTGCATGACATGGTGGGGAATGCATGGGAATGGACCTCAGACTGGTGGACTGTGCATCACACTACAGAACAACAACACAACCCAGTAAGAACACATTACCTCTGAGCTTTTGAGTTCTCCAGGTTTTAGTTTTGCTCTGATATCTAATAATTTCTCTCCTTTTCAGACGGGTCCTCCATCAGGCACAGACAAGGTGAAGAAGGGAGGGTCATACATGTGCCACAAGGTAAAGTAGACCGTAATGATTATTAGGCTCAAAAAACAACTGTTAAAATAGCTCACAGTGGATCAGTGAAAACCAAATAGTTTCCATTGATGATAAATGTCCCTCTCTTCCTTCTCCCTCCTCCAGTCTTACTGCTACAGATACCGCTGTGCAGCTCGTAGCCAGAACACTCCGGACAGCGCAGCCTCTAATCTTGGTTTCCGCTGTGTCTCCCAGGGGCAACGGTGACCCGACCTGCTCGGCTTAAACCCAGGGTACCTCATTCTAGCTGCTCTTCACTTCAAGTTGGTTGTAGAGTAAACCAATTAAAGTGATTTAATAGAGGCATTGACGTCATTGACGTGGAGTTGAGAATGTCTTCCGTTCCAGTAGATATTCTCAGAAATGAAACATTTTATAACTTCTTTTTGTGAAGTGAATAAAAAAGGCATTCGTTCCTACATCTCTGTTCTCTTTACACCTCTGAGCACTGGTGGAGAGAGCTCTAAATAACTCAAGACGTTTCTGCTTTTCAGTGGCAAAGATCAGTCAGATCATGTAAATTACAAAGAAATGTTTGCAAGAACTTGTATAGGTTGGCATTATTATTATTATTATTAAAAGGCCGGCTGAGAGTCCATGTAAACTATACAGTTGACGTAAATATACACTGGGCAATTGTGATTTAAAATGATTTACGATTGATCATTGTAAGTAGTGTAATAGCCTATCATTACTTAATTAATATGACAAATCTGTCACAAAAGGGATCCTAAACAATTCAATATGTCTTTCTCTTTGTATGTGTATTTGTGTGTTCATATTAGAAGTGAATTATTTCCTGATCTTTTTATTTTTTTATATTTTTTATTTCGAGATTGTTTTCTTTGAATGTCCGCAGCCGGAAAATGACAACATTTCTTAAATAGCCATAATAAAAAACATTTTTTTTTATCTTAATGTGACTCAAATTGTTACACTCAATGTGTATGGGAAACTTACGTTTTAGTTAATTGATGCTAAACCTCGATATACTAGTTAACTATTACCCTTGTGGTTTGTCATTGTTGACCTCTATGAAAACCATATAAAGCAGGTTTAATATGTAGCTGTAGTGTATGACCCAGCAGAGGGCAGCACATGCTTAAATATCTATCTGTCTATTTGTCTCAAGAGTGTACTGTATATACAGTACGTGTTTCTTTCATACCCATATTGAGAAGTTAAGCTGACACAGTAAGCTCCGTTTGTAAGAATGGTTCAGGGCAGTGAGCACTGTGACGGTGTAAAGCTACGTCAGACAGTTTTGCACTGAGATGGGTTTAAGTTTTTCTAGACATGCGATTTAAGACTCCACATGACACCAACAGGGTATCACCAGGGAGTCAAAGTGTCTGCCTGAACTGAAAGGATAAAATAACTGTGATACTAAACCAGGATTTGAAAAAAAGACCAAATGTCTGCAAAAGAAACAAAAAGTGTTTATTGTAACTTCTTTAGCATACAGATTTTATTTGAAAATAATAAACTAAGCAATTAGCGAAAAAAGTCTAGCAAAAGTAAGTGAGTAAACGGGGAAAGGGTCAAAAAGTTTCTATTGCACCTTTTTAGTAAAAAGACTCAAAATGTTTTAATAAACATTTGTATTTCTAGCATTAACATCACATTTATCAGCAAACCAAAAATTCTAATCTCTTTTAATCAGAAAGTTCAAAGGTATAGTTGATACAACATTACTGCACAATTGCTAACATTCAGTAGACAGTTAAATACGTCTAAACCCTGCTGTCAGCTTTTAACTGAAGTTCATACAAACTTCATCTTCCATTATCTATCAGTGCACAACAGATTACCTGTTTTACAGAACAGAGAACGAAATACTGATTTATACTAATGCTGCAAGAAGACCATCGGCCCCTGCTGCTGTATTATTAACCCAAAAGAAAGTGAGTCGAAAATGCACCACACACAAGAGCATAGCAACTAAGACAACCTGGAGGCTAAATACAGCTCAGTCCAAAACAATTAATAGATAGAAAGAATCAAACAAAGGCGATACGCTATACTAATAAAAATCCTGTCCTTGATCACTCTGCCTCTTATTAGCAAAGCTGAGAATACAAAAAAACATTTGCAACTTTATTCGACTTTTGCACCAAAATGGCAAAAGTGTGTCTCTTTGTGCTGCTGGAGAGCCAGCCAGGCCTCCTTACTGAATCCTCACCACATGTAATAACTACGTGTGGTGTCAACAGGAGAGGGTTTTCCCTCCGTGCTGCCGTCTTTGTCTTTCTCTCCGTCAGCCTCCCACAGGTTGATGAGCGGAGGGTAAAGCTCGTTTAGGGGGATGGAGGAAGTCTTCAGCATGTATTTCTTCAGAGAGTGGTGGTAGTTTTTTCTCTTCCATCTGCGGGCAACGTAGACGCTCACAGTGGCCAAACTGAGGAAAGCCAGCATGGTTGCCATGACAGCCAGCACAGCTGCACTCGGGTGCTGGTCTGACAGGTCCAGGGCGAAGGTGGCGCTACGTGTTGTCACATTAACACAGGACTTGTGTGTCTGAAGGTGGATGTTGGAGACCGTGAGACATACCTCGTACTCAGTGGCAGGTTGAAGGTGTGTTAGGTTGTACTCGTGAACGTCGACGGGGACGCGAGCTGTGTAGGTGATGTGCGGGTTGTCAATCTTCATGGTGGCTGAGGCCCACTTCAGGTTGGAGGACATGACGTTAGAATTGACTTTCCAGGAGACCAGGATGGAGTGCGGCTCGGTCTGCTTGACGTATACTTTCATCACCTCAGCGCTGTCGAGCAGGGTGCCATTTACACGGATGGTGGCGACCCGTGTGTCAGCTCCTTCTGTGTTCTGGGCCACACAGGTGTAACGTCCAGAATCCTCAACCTGCACATGAGACAGCCGCAGGGTCCCCTCATTGTTCAAGTGGTACCGCTCTGACACAGTGTCTATTGTGATTTTTGTCCCAAGAGGAGTCACCCAGTAGATCTCAGGCTCTGGCTCGGACATTGCCCTGCAGTCGAGACTGACACTCATGCCCAGATCGAGGTTCGAGTGGCTGGGGAAGGTGTTGTGGGATATGAGGGGCAGGCATTGCTCCGGGGACTCCAGTAGCCTTACCTCTCGAACCCGCTGGCCTCTGAGTTCTGGTGGGGAGCTGCAAAGCATGGCGAGGGGCTCCATGAAGCGCACGCTGGTCCTGTTGGAACTCATCCACTGAATTACACAGTCACAACGCAATGGGTTGCTATGCAGACTGATCTCCCGCAGATTAGGCAACACCTCTACCGTGTGCTGATAAAGGGCAGTGAGGGCATTGTTGTTGAGCATCAGGCTCTCCAAAGAGGACATATCCCTAAAGGCCAATTTATGCACATAAGACAGTTTAGGGTTGTTGGTAGCCTCCAGCTTTGTCAGTTCTGGGAGGTTGTCCAGAGCATAGCGGTCAATTGAAACTAACTCCATCATATTGTTTATGCCCAGCTCCTTCAGATGTAACATATTCCTGAAATCTCCTTCCTGGATTTTGTGAACTGGGTTTTTGTTTAAATCCAAGAACTTCAGATTGGGAACTTTTTGGAGGGCCAGTTGAGGGATTCTGACCAGTTTGTTGTCATAGAAAGAAATACTTTCAAGGCTATCCAAACCTACGAAAGCATTTGCTGGAACATCAGTGAGGTCCATGCCAGCCAGGACTAAACTCCTCAGGCTTCCTAGAGGCTTAAAGTTCATGTCTAGGAGGCCAAAAACTGGGTTCTCCCCGATCATGAGGATCTCAAGATTAGGTGTTTCTTCAAACCAGCGACTGTCTATGACATGGAGCCTGTTGGAGTTAAGATGAAGGCGCAGCAGGCTGTGCAGGCCTGTAAATGCCCGAGGGGAGATGGAGCTTATCTGATTGTGGTTGATGTAGAGCTCCTGGAGATTGGAGAGGTTTCCCAGGCAGTGGTCTGGCAGCTGGCTAATCTGGTTCTCCTCTAGGTGCAGGGTGGTCAGGTGGTTCATGCTTGTGAGGCCCACAGCTTCCACAGTACTGAAGTTGTTCTGGGATAGGTCCAACTCTGTCAAGTTGAAAAGGGCCTCCAGCTCTCCACTGGTGTGAGATATGGCGTTACTTTGGAGCAGTAACACCTGAGTGTCTGTGGACAGGTTGGTAGGGATGTGCGTTAGCCTCAAGTCATTGCAGTCCACTGTGGTTGCCTCCTTGTAGGTCGACTGGGGGGTGAACCAAGGGCGGACCTCGCATACACACAAATGTGGACATTCTTTGCCATGTATGGGCGACGATAAGGAAATAAATGATCCTATGCACAGCCAGAGCAGAGGAGGCCACGGTTGTGAGCTGAGTGCCATGCTGTCTGCTCTCTCTGCTCACACAAAGATTAGATGAGAGGAAGTCTTCTGGAAAAACGTTTGGAGGGAAGGTTCATGAGCATTAGTCTTCTTTACTGCTAGCTGGATGCTGTAGGCACTATCGAGAGCGGCAATTTCCTATCCAGGACAAAGTTATTTGCAGAAGATCATCTGGTTCAAACTTGACCTCTGCTGATTGTTCTGTCTGTTTTCACTTCCTCACCTTGAGGTTTGAGCCTAAGAGAAGACAGAGAGAAAGTAAAATGTTAAAGCCTACAATATAGATATGCAATTTCTTTCTTATCTGGTTGGAAAAGATAGTGAATTAGATCAACTGAATAGATAATGTGATAAAGTAAGAGGGACATATTTGGTTTTCTTGTAGAGGATAACAAATGAGGCAAGTGACAGTTTTTTCCACAGATATATTTGGGAGATCTAAGTTGATGTGTCTAACAGGGCACAATGAATCTGTCAAATGTGTCTTGTTGCCCTGCTATCATGTAAACATTAATTCCCTACCTTTTTAATGAGCTCCTACACAGCCAGACACAGTTGCAGATAAGAATCAGTTTGAGAAAAAGAGTTACTTCTAGATCTTGGCATAAAATGGAGTGAGACCATGCATGCCAAAAAACTACTTAACCATTATGACGTTCTTTTTGTTGAGCTGTTTTTACGAGTGAAAGTTAAAGGTACTGTTTCGACATGGGGAGATAGTTAAAGATAGTTATAGCAATGGAATCTCAAGCTTTTGCACAACATATCTATAATTTGGCTATTCCATTACCAAAAATGTCCATTTACGATAGAGTACGTGTGAACGAGCGAATAGAGTGAAGCAGGCTTCTTCGCTGTGTTTATCAGTATACAAGATGATAAGGATGATATTGGCTCTGCTTCCCTGATGTGTTGTGTATCTGTCTCCTCAGAGATTACCAACATGTTTCGCTGTGCCGGGTAGATTATCTGCATACCAGCTTGGTATCAGTGATCCTCTTGAACGAGTGTGTGGGGTGGGCACAGCCGGCAGCTCTGGCTGTGAGCCCATTACATAACAGGCTTAATAAACACGGAGTGTGTGCTCTTCACTGTTAATCACTCACTACTTATGATACAGGCCCATGGGAAGCAGTCATACACATTTTACGCCATGCAGAGCTCTGCTGTGTGCGCACCATACTCTTCAGGATTGGTCAAAGAGAGATGAGCAGAGAGAGATTGGAAGGAACTGACAGGCCGAGCCCCCGAAGGAATTGTAATATTTTACACTTTCGCTTTCATTTGTCAATTTTGTGACACCAACTCCCAGAAACGTCTGTAGGGATGACACGTACAGACTCAGTTCTCACAAGCAGATATGATTTTATGAGCAATGGGGATCTTTGAATAAATCCTCAAATGTATCCATGTATATTAAACTCTTGTGTGATTACTTTGATTTTCGTATTTTAATGAGTTAAAAAAATATATATATATAATGACTAAACGTTCATGTGGATGCAGGTGCATTTGGGGGAGGGGGGTGCGTTGCGTAAATGTATTTTAGTTCACCCCTCTCCTTTCCTCCACTCTGTCTGTGACTGTAGGTGTGTGTCGCCGCCCTTCGCAAAGTACAGCGGAGGAGGGGATGTGAATGGCAAAGCAAAAAACTAAATTGTAATAAAAACTTTAATTATTATTATTATTTTTTAATTGCTTTATCTACAAACAATTTTGCGACCCCCCCCCCCCCCCCCTGCAGTACCTGCACACCCCCTGTTGAAGACCTATGGACTAGAGCGAAAGACAGACTCTTGGCTTTCTCTCACTCACTAACCACAGCTTCCAGTCTGACTCACACTCATAGAAATGCACTTTTATCCTCATGCATGAACTGAGGTAGAGCATCCAGTGTGCGTGTCAGTGCAACGGTAAGAGATAGTTGGTTGTATTTTGTTTCACATCAAAACTGACAAGTTTCTCCAATATTAACATAAAATTGATACAGATTGTTTTCTCTCTCCTTTCATGTGCTGACTGTTCGCGCCCTGCGATGTGTTGACACCACCTCACAGTTTTTCCTCTGCATTTGCATGTATAATAGTATAAAAGGAGCTCAGCCAATACAAAATGAAACGCTTTGCTATGGAGAAAAACAACATCAGGAGATTGTTTCTAGAAACGTAAACATGCCAGAAGAGTTGCACTGCGCTGTAAAAGCAGAGGACATTTTAAGCTTTCAAGCATCACAGCTCATCCTTGTTTCTTCCTCTTTAGGTGAACGCATATGGTGCCTGGTATCAGGTGGCTGGTCTCTGCAATGACCCGGTCACACTCAAATGGATCTAACTGATTCCCTTAGTGGGGCTCAAGTGTGGCAGCAGGGATCTGCACCTTCTCTTGGCTCTATCCGTAGATCCGAACCGCCTTTTTAATCATCCATAATGCAGTTTCTCAAACAATCTTTTCAAATGTCTTTCAATTAAACTACTTGCCTGTCGATATACTGTGCCTTGGAATATAGAGATTAACTTGGTAATACATTTGTCTGTCCTCTCTCCTCCTCCATGTGTTGCGCTGCTCGGGTATTAAATCGGAGGAGACAGGCGGAGTAATCGCTGCTTTCATGCTGAGCCCATAAAACTCAGACACCTGGCACCAGGTTTCTGGCAGACTGGCAGCGCGATGGGGGTCTGCATCCGTTCCCACCTATCTCTCACTGTGTGTACGTGTTGACCTTATTGACCCAAGGAAGCTCTGCTGAGCACATATGCTCTTTTTCAATGATCGCCTTCTTCAAAATCACTGCAGTACACAAATTCATTCTCATAAGTACACCCACAGATGGCTATTGTTAGCCATAGAGAAGCGCCACGCAAGTGTTTGGAGTAAACTATTGTGTTTGCTAACCAAATACTTAATCCCTCACCGGCTTCCCACCTGTTGGCTCTGACATCTACATCATACATAATTTACATTGTGCAGAACATAACTTTCATGTAGATGAACTCATTCACAATTGACTTGTTACCTTTTACCTACAGTACAGTACAACACCTCAGACTTCCACTTTGACATAGTGGTTTAAAACCGATAGTACATACACATACTGTATGCTTACTGTAAATGCATCTGGTAATGTGTGTGTGAGTGCTGCTACATTATTTAGATCAAACAAAACAAAAAAGTCATGGTAAGGGTAAAGAAAGGGAAACTGATTATTGTATATATTAGCACCCACTAATAGCACCCATCTAACTGTCAAAACACACCGATGCGTGTGTCATTATTACTGTTGGTTGATACAATCTGAAAACACCAGTTTGGTTTATAAAATAGCTCTGACAATTATTTCCTCATCGCTACTGTACAAATAATATTGAAAACTGAAATCCCACAGGAGCGAGCTTTGTTATAGTTTTCTGTACAGAATCACGTTGGTGGGACAACATTTTAGTGAACTCTTGTTCTCTGGGATTGCACCAAAGTCTAGATCTCACATTACTGTAATTCTCAACCAGGAAAAGTTGCGTATAAGCACCTTTATCCTGAAAATCTATAGCTAATCTTGTGGCTGAGGCCGCATTCAACAAGGACACTATAGGTAGCCAGCTTTAAAATGCATGCATACATATGTATCTACTCTGCACACATCTCCACAATGCCACAAAATAAGCATTCTGGTTCCCTACTCGTTGACTCACGATGCACAGACCACTGGAAACAGACAAATCCTTCTCCAGCTTGGAATTATCTAGCTGTCTAAATTGAAGCCTCCAGCAGGAGGGCTTTACTCCCTTTGCTCACCCAATCCGTATGAGGTTTTAATCCAAGTACACATTACACATTTAAAACACACACACTCGTCTACTAATACCACACGTGCAGTAGCTGATATTTTCCACTGGGTTCTCATAAAGCTTCGGAGGATCACTGGCCCTGAGGTTCAAAGCGAGATGTAATTGTGGGACGTAATGAGCTTTGTTTGCTTCATGCTGAGGCCTTTGAAATTCAGTTATAAGACAGGATCTCTGGACAATACAGGGAGCAATGGAGGTAATCAAAATCACTAAAGAAACACAGACCTGCAGTCTGATGCGGGGAGCGTTTCTCTTTAGATCTGTGAATTGTAGGTGTTTGTGTGTGCAGGCGGCAGTCACTCCTTGTTTTGAAGGACTTGTAAAAATGATGTCTCTTATGGTTTGAAAACATTTCATTGGACTTGATTTGACACTTTCTAAGAGATTAGATGTAGTGCTGCTAATACTACACTTCCCCACGTGCCACTGGTGCAGCCAGGAGGGACCTCACTTGATAGCACACTGCATCATTTTTCATAGAAAGCTATGCTTTTGCCCCCTCTTCTGGGGGATTTTTTTACAGGGTGCAAAATGTAAGCAGTGTTTCTAAATCAGCAGGCGCACAACAGGCTCACAGACATGCTATCACCATAGCAACGGCTATGCCACAGGCATGTCTGTTTCATAACCAAATGAGAAGACATGAGAAGACAGCTATTAGTGCCATCAGGCAGCTAAAGATACATAACAATGAGAACTGCGACTGGTACGAGAAGAGCACAGTACAACCACATCATGCACATATGCTCAAATGTCTGACTCTAATAATATATTTCCAGATTTCTAAAGCAACAGTTTTACTCGACAATCACTTCCAACGCAGAGCTATCATGTGGTGCTGGGAAGCTGATTGGTGCTGCCTGATGTTTTCTCCATGTCCTCACTGTGCTGGCCTGCCTGAGAGACATCCTGTTCCTGCACCATTAGTATGCAAGCGTCTCACTTCACATCACACAGGGCTTTGGTGCAGCTGCTGATGGCAGAGGTGTAGAAGCGAGGAGAAGAAGAAGGAGGCATGTCCACTCAGTCAGAGAGATGAAACAAAGTAAAGAGGGGAGAGGATAGAGAGCTCTGCTTCCTTCAATTAGAAGCCCACAGGAGGAAAGTGCTGAACTGAAAAACGCAACAGGGCTGAAGGTGCAATGAGAAAATCCCAAACTACGTATGGAATTAAAGGAAAGTATGTTGCATATTTTTACAATGTCTCTTCAGACTGCATTGAGGTGTAGAAGTCGCAGCAATGCCAAATTATCTCTGTATTTCTATTTACTGCAAATCCATATGGTAGCTTTATTTCCCTGTGGAATTTAGATAGATCTTAACACAATTCTTCTTCTCTGGCTCTCAATTTCTTCTTTGTCCTTTATGCCCTCATCCTCCCCCTCCACTTCATCTATCCTTACAGTTGCAATGTCGGTGAAAAGACAATTTGTTTTCATTGGAGCATCGATCAATCACTCTGACAGGGCAAAAGTCTCCAATCTCAGGGGAATCCCTATTTGAAACAAAGCAGAGGTCAAGGAGAATTAACTTGCACAGCTCAAATTGGTCTCTAGACCAGAAAGATTGTGTCATCGACTTTAACTTTTAAATTGTATGATTACATCTCAAAGCATTAAAGTCTCTTACACCCTGTCTGTCTGAAATACAAGTTAATTTCCAGGTTATTGCTAATAAAAACAAAGGATAACAACAGCTGACTCAGTCATAACATCTTGACAAAACCTTACAATGGCTCGTCGTGTTTCCATGTTCCCCTTCAGATCACGCTCACAAAGGGAGAAGGTCAAGCTGCTGCACCCTCGTCTCCATTGCTGTGGGAACCCCAGCACCAACACATGCTGTAGTTAGGCCCTATGGCTCACAATGGCTCCAACCCAAACACACACAGACACACCAAGACATGTCTTTGTTTTGGCAGGTTCTCACACTCCTCATCACCAGCTGAGGAGATACGTCACTGTGCATTGTGCAGATTGGGGGAAGGTGCCACGGCCTCCTAAACTCCCATATCATTGGCTCATTGGATGACATCTGGATCAATTGTCTGCTTTCACTCCAAAGACAAAGTAAACCACATACAAGTTGTGTGGTTGCTAGAAGACAACAGTCAAAGCATGCAGTGGATATAATTGCCCTGTCCTAATCAAAAGTGTGTGATATCCTAACTAGTGTACTGATATTAGTGAGTTCTTTGTGGTGTTAGTGATCTAACAGGTGCCGCTGTAATGCAGCAGCTGAAACAACACTTGACAAAGGTGACCCTAACAATACAGACTCCCCCTGCTTTCTCAAACTTCTGAGTACAAGCACTGGATTGTCTTTCTTTCTCCTCTTAATTTCAGACATCTGCCAATGTCCTGACTCTTATGCATGCAAAATAGGTTTGATGGAGCACATGAGCCCATTGCTGCTACTCAGCTGTTTCAGCAGCACTCTGCACTGGTGAGTGATGCTGCAGTTTGTGTTAATGTTACACTACACTGTTAGTTGAACCAGGTGTCACAGTGCAGTGAAATGTCAGGACTGCTGGCAAGACTGCAGCTATAATAATGAGCCCTTTAGAGACTCACAGATCACATTATTGCTTGGCTTTTATGGCTGAAGTATAAGCAGAGTGTGTATAAAAACTAATTATTGCAACTTCACACAGGTTTGCAGTGCATTTGCTTGGTTCAGGTTTTGTTTTTAATTCCCATCCCATGATCGCTGATCCGTTATATTTATAAATGGTTTAGACTTGAGAAAGCTTCATAATAATCATATATTGTGTACAGAATGCAGAGCATGTGTCCTTGCAAATCTAATACTGCTATAATACATGTTGTTGATAAAAGACCAGATGCACACATTGCAGATAAATACTGAGAACACATCGATAAATATGCACAACTTTTATAATCTATTTTCTGAAATCTTTGTTTTTGGAAGATATAAAAACCTTTTCGTTTTGCGGTAGTAACGCGCGCTGCACGAGGACACACGCCATGGAGAGAGAACGCGTTATTGTTTAAATTCATTCTTTGTTGATCCGTGTATTTCCTAAAACATGAAAACACGATGACTTCATCTTTACGAGTCAAACACACTAGACCCGACTGAAATCCTCCCCCTTTTTTCCATCGAGCAGGAAATTATGAAAATAATTTGAGATATTTTATAGACATATGTATCACAATTTCCCCACATGCGTAAAATAAACTCATTGCTCTCACCTCTGAAGCGCTGTATCCTCCGTCAGACTGCTGCAGGCTACTGTATCTGACCCATGCAGAATCCGCAGCTCCGGGATGATGCGCGAGGGGTTTCAGATTATGTTTTAGAATGCACACAATCAGCCTTATTAACGAGAACAACTCTTATCTGTGGAAAACACCCCCCTTGCTTGTAGTATCTGCTCTGATCTCCAGCGCTGGAGACACGCTGATACTTCAGAAGTGGAAACGCTGCAGCGCACAGCTTCCAGTGACGAGCAGCTGCCTGGTGCAGGTCAGCTGGACTGAAACGCGTCTGACACCCACATCGGTGCCCAAACAGGCAACCTCACCATCTGTTCTGTCATCACAAACCATGGGAACAAAACAAAAGTCCCACCCTGCTACCGGCCACGAGCAGCGAAGTGCAAATTTTATGGTGGAAGTGCTGGAGGAACCAATGGCACCCCCACTGCACCGATGATCTCATTGTTTGAATGTTTCTGTTGACCTCTTTAAAAATGAGTTGTGTTGACACTACCCAGGTCATCTGAAGTTCATTCATCTTCAGTGAGGAAAAGGCTGGAAAGATTGTTTGAGAGGCAGACTTCACAAGACTTTTGGGCGCCATGGACACAGTTAATGTAATGACTTCCTAATTAATAATTCATAATAGACTAATTATGAAATAAATATGAAATGGAAAGTGGATCTGATGAAACACTCTCTCTTTCTGTCTCTATACAGTACAAACACTTGCACACAGGAGTCTATGTTGAAAGAGAGATAAGTATTTTCTCTCAGACCTGTCACTTGTTTGGATTTTTCCTCCTCCTCCTCCTCCTCCTCCTCCCCCTCCTTTCCTCTCTAAGGGGAGCAGTGAAAATGACAACGTTTCATCACTTGCTGTTTGAGCTGCTGCTTTGGGAGCTGCCTGACAGGTTCTTCATCCATAGCTATGGTAGAGATGTGATCATCTGTGTTGAGAAAAGCAACTGTGCCAGTCAGATGTCACATGCAGGTTGTGGCTGTTTATATTGGAATTAGGCAGAAAGTTACATTTTTGACTGAAGATAAACACAATTCTTGTCATTTCAGCGCAGCCTGAACAGCTTTGGCTTCCTCCATCTCTGATGCTCCTCTACAAATAATCCTCCTGTGTTTGTAAAGTTTATAGGGCAGAAATTAATCCTGAAAAGTTTATGCAGTTGCCTTATTATTGAAATCCATGGTGCAGTAGTGAGTAGCAAGAGTACGCTTTATGCATTTACTTCTGAACACTAACAGCCAAACATTAAACGGTTCAGCAAAACTAGAGTAGAAATAGGGTAAATAAGGTTAATAAGGTTAATAAGGTTAATAAGGTTAATATGGTAAATAGCTCTGAGAAATGTAGGGTATAGAACAGTAACTGATTAGTTTTCTTTCTTGGTTATTTATAACAAAATCTTAAATATACTATATGCTTTGTAATGCACGACCTTCGACCTTTGTCTCGTATGGCCAATCTGCAATAAATCCACGCTACTATGATAACTCATGTTATAGTTTTACATCATGTTATTGTAAATTCTGTTCACTGGTCTGAAACTGTTTACCGACACAGTATGCAGAGTTTCTAAAGTTGTCCTTCGATACCTTAGAAGAATTCCTATTTGAGATTGTTTGACCCTAATTGGACAAGTATTTTAAAATGATTTATTACTTTTAGATTCAGGAGTTAATGCAGACTGAGTGCATGTGGCAAACATAGAGAAAAGCCTTTCTGTACAAGAGATGCATTTGTGAAATGTAATTAATTTAGCTCGAGGCCAGCTGGAACTTGCTCAAAGACCTTTTTGGTATCCAAAAAAAAAACGACACTGTGGGAACCTCTCGTATCGCTCCGCCGCCACATAGAGCTCAAAGTTGATTCAGCAGTCACCCTGTGTGTTAGTTGCAACCGGCAAATCATAATTTCCCACCATTAACCTGCAGTGCTTGTGGTGTGGTTGCTATAGCAACAACTCCCTCCCAGGAAAGGCGATGCAGCATATCCACCGGTTTATTAGATCTCTGATCACACAGCTCCCTCCACATGACCATCTGGGAAAACCAGTCACACAGAAACGTATGCCCCCCGTTTTACCTTTCGTAAGTCTTCTCATCATTTTGCCGCATTACACTCTGCTGAGGAGGAGACGAGGTGTCGGCTTCCTCGTCGGTGCTTGTTTTCGGTTATGGATGGGTCGAACATTAAATGAGCAGTGTTGAGGAGTGATGAGATGAATGTTTGAGGAATATAATATGTAGGTCAAACAGACACACATGACTTCACTTCAAGTTAACTGGTAATGCGTACATGGTCTGATGTGTGTGCAAATAAAACATTTAATTATAATGCGTACATCTTTACCAAAACCCTTTGTCTGAGTTCACCCACAGTTCATTTCCAGCCCCGAAAGCGACGCTGGTATTGTTTTCAGTCTGGAAGTCTGTGAGTCTGTGTGTGTGTGTGTGTGTGTGTGTCATCATCTACACTTACTGTAACACAAACTACCACAGAGGAGGTTTTGAGTCTGTCTGTATGTGGACATATTTTTGTAACCACAACAAAAACCAGGCAAGATGCAGTCACGAAACTTTACAGAATTGAGTTGCATATCAAAATGTAGGTTGAGTTTGAAAACGGGCATGGTCTGAGAATATTCAGACCCCCCCACACACACACTTTATAGCCCACTTTAGCCCTGGCCCAAAATGACATCACAAAACTTTTAAAGGGGTGTAGTTGAGATCAAAATGAAAGCTGAGCTAGAAGATGGGTGTGGTCCGAGCTAAGGGGCCAGAAGTAAGGGGGTAGGAAAAAATGAAGGGGCCCCCATTGCCCCCCCCCCCCCATCCCACTGTACAACCCTGGTCAGATTTTGGCATTGCGGTTGTAGTGATTCCTTTGCAAGATGGTCTCTTAGTTTAAAATATCTTAAACAATGTCTATTAGAGGATAAGAGCACGTTTGTTGCGAAATAATTTCACTTTTTAATGATTTTTTTTGCTTAAATTAAATCTGATCTTAATTGGAATTAATAGGAGCAGCCTGGTGCCGTCTTCAGCTTTAATAGAGCAGATGTCTGCCTCTGAACATTTAGCGCATTGGCTACCTTATTGTGACATTATGTCACCATCACACCATTCCTGGTACTATCGCTTCCTTCTGCCAGGCTAGAGCAAACACTGCTGACAAACTGCAGATGTTGTTACACACACACACACACACACACACACACACACACACACGCATACACAAACGTGTGTGTGTGTGTGAGTGTGTGTGTGTGTGTGTTACATAATAAACACCATCACTCTCAAGAGAAAAGTGACAACTTCAATTTTATTTCAATTTTCTTTTCCCTAACCTAATACCATGTTTGTCATGGTCCAAATCTCTGTCTGTGTCTCGTCTCCTTGAGCTGCAGGACGATAGGTGAAACAAATATGGCATCTGCTCGGGGGTGGGCACAGAAACCGAAACACCTTACAATATAATGCAGCCCTACACAATAACAGCACAAACTACAGCCTCAGAAAATCCCCTCTGAGTTGAATCAGCACCTTGCAGGCTCAACACAAATTGAACATTATGAGCTTCACTGTGGTTGAATTTATTGCAGGACTGTTATATTGGATTGCAACAGAGTGTACATGCGGTACTTATATTGTGTCCCATTGTAGCTTTCACCTGGCTTAGGAAGGAATACTTTGACATTTTTGGAAATACATTTGCTTTCTTGCTGAGAGATGAGAAGATCAAACTTGTGGGTTTCTTTACACTTCAGTTTTTGTTATGTTCTTACACATCTCTCTAATAAGAGCTATTGAACTCCCATGCATGGTAAAGGTAATGCTGGAGATGTGTGTTCGGATTCATCTAATTAAACAGACATTCTGAATAAATGTTTATAACAAGCTGCAGAAGAGGAATATGTTTACTTTCAGAAGAGGTTAAACCAAATCAAATGTACCCAAACAATGCTGACCGTGTGAACTGGGCAAGTTTTAACCCGTTTTAGTGGGATTTGAGACGGTCTAGAATCAGGAATGAGCCATCTGTATGTGTGAAGTTTAATTGATGAATTTGTGTTAATCATTATAGAAAGATAAGGCAGTGCTTCTTCCACTGGCATTGACTGTTTACATTGAGTTGTACTGCCAAGGTGAGCGTAAGTGGGAAATGTCTCATCTGAATTGGTCTTAATAACCACAGAGGTGATGAGGTCCTGACTCCTGTTGCACATGTCACTTTGCATTAGTGTCCACATTAGAGCCTGCCACTCCGCAACCAATCAGAGCCACTTAACAGCAAAACCAACAGATCCCCTTATAATTGCTCCTGAGAAAAGCAATTTAGCAGTGACTCTCGGGGATTGACTTTCATCTGGGTTTATCAAACACAGGCCTTGCTTGATTTGTTTTGGCCCAATTCGAAAATTAAGAATAGTTTCTGAAGCGTGTGTTTGAGGTAACTGTTTGTGCTCATTTTCTTTAGGCTAAAATAAATGAATAAAGGTAATTGTTCTTGGTTGTGCTGCCCAGCGATAGCATAGAATAGTACAACAAAAGCCTCTTGTTAATCAATTGTATTTATCCATCCTTCTTATGTTCCTACTCAGAAAACAAGATTATTCACCAGAAAGGTTTTGTTTATGCTTTCAGTCAATGCCGACGAAAAAAATAGAGCATTAATATTTCATTGGCATGTAGCATCAGCAGCTTTTACACCGCTGGTGTTTTGCAAATGAGGAGAAGAGAACAGGTTTGATTAGTCGTTTCATGTTGTGGGTGGTTTTAAACCACAATGTTCAGACACAGTTGGGAACACATGAGAGGAGAATACCATCAAGTTAAAGTATTCTTGAAGTAATTCAATTATTGTCCATGCGATCCATGGCGAAGTAAGACAGCACAGAGTTAAAGATGTCTTTACCATCTGTGTCTCATCATTAAATAATTATCAACAGTATGTTAAGATCATGGAACCATAGTGGCTGCGTTGTGTCTCCAGAGACCGAAGCACAGAAACACCAAAAGGTTCTGAGTTAATAATGAAATAAGTTCTCTTTGCTTCTTATGTAGGTCACAATAACACAGTGTCTCAGTTCTTCCTGCTGGGAAGCTGCACATGTAATGATCTCTGACATTTTAAGACGTTACATACTGTGTGTTATAATGTCGATGGTCACAATTTCTCCCTTGCTCAGATTTTCGCCACGCTGGTTGCATCTTGGGATGACAATTGAATGAAATATGTCAACAACTATTGGATGGATTGACATGAAATTTTGTACAGACTTTCAGGTTTCCTAGAGGATGAATCCTTGTGACTTTGGTGATCCTTTGACTTTTCCTCTAGCACCAACAGCAGGTCGTCGTTTTCACTTAACCTGTGAAATATATCTACTGACTGGACATGTTGTACCATTTGTGGTTCCCAGACAATGTATCCTCATGACTATGGTGATCCCCTGACTCTTCTCTTGCACCACCATGAGGTTGAAATTTGTTTTGTTTTTAGTGAATTCAAAGTAGAAGGATTGTCATGAAATGTGAAACACACACTCACGTTCCCCTCAATATGAACTGAATGAACTTCTGATGATTCCATGACCTCTGTAAATTTGTCAAATATGTTATGACCTAATACATGCAAGACTAATGTCATTCCCATGAGAGCTAACAAGAACAGGGTAAATCTAACACCTGCTTAATATTAGCGAGTTAGCATTGTCATTGTGAGAATATAAGCACGCTGATTTTAACGTTTGGCTCAAAGCAGCGCTTTACCAAAGTACAGCCTCAGAGATCTGCTAGCGTGACTAATCTTGTAACATTTGCCAGCATTGTTTCAAGCTTAACTCATTAACTGCATGCTTAAAAGGAATAATATGTATATTGCACTATGATATTTACATTACTGTAAGTATTTAAATATAATTCACAGTCATTAGACACCCCTGAGTAAGCACGGTAGGGTTTGAGAACATGCATCTCTGGACTCTGGGTCTGAACAGAGTGTTGTATGTGTATGATTAGTGGGGGGAAATGTGATTGTCTGCTATTTTTTGTGCTCAAACAGAAAAGAGGAAAGTCTGCGTCTCTCCCCATCCTCCATCCTTATCCCTCCTTCACCCCTCCCTCTCCTGCGCCAGCTGAACAAAGACAACTGCTCTTTGTTAGCTACATGCTCTGTCTGAGACTTGGAATCAGAATGTGTCTTTTCACTGATGCTGGTGGCTGAGATAGTGGTACTGCTGCTAGTGTGTGTGTGTGTGTGTGTGTGTGTGTGTGTGTGTGTGTGTGTGTGTGTGTGTGTGTGTGTGTGTACGGGCAGCTGACATGGGGGATGAAATAATCCTGAAGATAATGTTAGGCCTTGTGCCCACCAGGTTTCTGTTTAGAGCATCAGCGCCTTTTTCAGACACTTTCAATAGAGACTGAGTGTGTTTTGAGCTGAAGCAGCTGTCTATTTAAAAGCGCTTTTCCCAGCACCTTTTTCTTGTTCAAAACACTCCACCTATTTGTTCTGCCGCTCTTGGTGCTTCATCTTGAAAATATCTCAGATTTTCTAAAGAAGAAGCGCTGCACTTTTCCTGTCAGGAGGATAAGATGTTGTCAAAGATACGATATCCGAACACAGCACTTCTTTTTACACATTACACCAAAGTACTTCATCCATGCAGCCTGCCAGTGCTTATATGCAAGAAAATAAAATCCCCAGTGAGCACAATGCTTTTGGGTTAAATGACAGGCTGGGTTGTCCCACTTGGAAAAGCAAGGAGAATAAAAGCACATTGGAGTGATTAGGACCAGGGGGAAGAGAATTTGCATTGGGAGGAAAAGTGTGATGGAATGTTCTGTCCCTGCTACCCCACCCATTTCTCTCCTTATATGGCAAGACTGATGCTGCTGGGGCTGATGGAGTGGTTTACCGATCTGTTCTCTGAGGGTATTATTCAGGGGGGGGGGGGTTGGCCTCCTTTACTAGTCCTCCTATGAAATACTTCTTTGTCTGCTTTTCACCTTCTATTGAGAGCGCTGATCGCCTTTTTGTGCTGGTTTGTACTGCCGGTTATTTACACTGGGCGATACACTGTAGGAAGAAAAAAGCTGTATCGTAATGAATTATTTCTATAACATTATGATAATGTCTGCATAATTATATTGCTCTGTGCATAACACAGTTGTCAGTGGGTTAAAATGTGCCTGTGTGTATGTGTGTGTACGAATGTTACAATGTACAAAAGTCTCCCTTAGAGGGTAAATCCTATGGACTGTTAAGGTCACCTGGTGAATGGGATAATTTAGCTCCATTTCCTGGCTGGCTAATATCAATAGATGGAGAGTTAAAGAGCGTGAAGGGAGTGGGCGGCTATTAGCCCTTATAAATCTTGCTGATTGTAGAGAGAGAGAGCTGGAGATAGAGAGACGGTAGTGAGTGGGAGTGGAGGGTGTCAAGGACAGGAAAGCTCCAGAGAATCTACCTGAGTCTTTTAACTCCGGCACAATGACCAACTTTCTCACATACTGAGCAGTCTACTATGGAAGCACCACCTGAGATACAGGACGAGCTATAAGTTGTTAGACCAAATAATAAACTGCCCTTAGACGCTCACTATTTACAGTTTTAGCAAAAAAAAACGTATATTTCTGCGTAAAAACAGGAATCAGGATTCCATAAATGTTAGGAAATGTGTTAATACAGATATAGGGATCCACCTCTGCAGGTGCACATCCCCACAGTACTCGCATCAGCTTCGGGCCTAATTGCAGCTGCAGGATTCAGTGCAGTAATTGAATACATTTGGGATTTTTTAAAGAGCTTCATTAAACTCAATCAATAAAGACTGCTCTTCAAAGGGACACGGTCAAGCAGTTTTACAACTCTTCCAAGCATCATTACATTTGAATTAGTAGTAAATATACATTAGAGTAAACAAACAACATGAGCCTGCCTCTGTAACTTGGACAAGTAGGCTTTCGCTCAACATCTTTCCCAGTAACGTGGGAAATATATATAGATTTCAACCTAAAGTTCTCATCACAGCATGCTGGGACTTTACGGCTGTTCCTGATCGTCTCTTCCACTTGGCTAGGTTTGGCTCTATATGTTTCCCCATGCTTCAAATGATTCTGTCTCACAAGAGCAGATGATATCCCTCAGATATTCCAGCTTTCTCTCCACTGTCAATTATAGTTGATCTGTATTCCTGAGATCAAATAGTCCCAGATTAATATCAGGGACGTCCTCCAGACTATTCCCCACCCCTACCTGCCACAGTTATGTTACCCTTCTCCCTCTCTCCCAGTGCTGTGGTTCTTGTCACTCATCACATCTAGACAAACATGAAATTTAAATATTAACCAGCTCCTAAGACAAGAAATGACACACTCTCTGGGACAGTCGCACAGATGGTGGTAGTGGTGTCGGCAGGTGGAAACCAGCTCAGTCAAAGTACATTTTTACACTTACAACAGTCAAACCCCAGCCATCTCATTAGATATTTATAATGTGGTGTGATTGGAGTCACATGGCATGAATAAGCCTATCTGGACCAAAGGTTAGCCTTGAAAATCTTGGCTCCAGAGGGAGTCTAAAATCATATCAGTGTAGAAAATTGCCAAATGTAGGCATAAATGTTTAACTGAAAGATTAATGTTTTTTTTTCAAATCCAGTGCTCTAGTGGGCTTACATTAAGGGACTTGTTTAAGCTCTGCAGAGTTGAGTGAACAGTAGTTGCCATTAGCCAGCAAGCCAGTTGTTGATGCTGAGCAGCCCCGTGACCAATTAGATACGGAGGCTGGAGGGTGACGCTTTGGGGCGTCGAGGAGCTGAATGAAAAAGAAAGGCGTCATATGACTGAGAATTTTCTTTTGGCCATTGCAGCTGATGAGAAATGTTGAGTTCACATCAGGGTTACAGTATCATTAGATCACTGTGCTATCACCCACCTCAGGCCGCAGTCGGGGGACATCTCTGTTCATTTGACCCAGAGCCAAAGGCAATGCAGTCATGCCAGAAGTACTTTTAAGGCTGCTGCATAATACTACGACTCCCACAGTCACACCCTCTACCAGTGGCATCCTGCTGCCATCATGGAAATGAAGCTCAAGCATGTTCAAGCATGCATGTAGTTCCCCGGTGGAGAGCATGTTGCCATTTGGTATTTAAATAGGTCAAACTGTGGTGATTTATTCATGCTCTGAGTCTTTAGTGCCACTCAGCCTGACAGGCAAGCTCCAGGCTCCCTTCTTTCACCCTACTCTGAAACACCTTTATATAAAGTACAGATACAATATATTGTATTTCATGTGTTTGTGTGATATAATTCAACTGCTAACGTGCTAACATGTCAATAAACACACCATATTGCAGAATAGCTCAATCGAAAGCGCTCAATGTGAGTATTTACAGGTTTTCTCTGTACTCTTTGGGGTTTGGACTGTTGGGCACAGAAAGGAAATGTCACCTTGGGCTCTGTGAGCTGAGTCATTTTATAGACCAAATCATTAATCAAGTAAATGATCTGCACATTATTAGAACATAATGATTAGTTGTAGTTCTTTTATACTGTGAAACATCTCCTGACTGTTAGTCCATGAAAGAGAAGGGAACATTGTATAGTCACACAAAAAAATGACTCGAACATAAATGTAACACACCTAAGATATGATTTTGATAACGTGGGTTTTATTCTTAGATCAAACCCATAGGAAGCTCTATCCAGAACAAAGAGATACAAAGATTGTACATAGCTCACCTTCTCTCATTTGACCTTGGCTCTATTCAACATATGTTTGTATTTCCTCCATCAACAAGCTTTCAGACAGTGCTGTCAGATGAGAGAGGTACCCAAACCCTTTGAAATCAGCAGGCTGGTGCTTCTGCTTTCATTGACTCCAGGTCACCTGTATCAGTGAGCAACACAAAAGAATATGGGCATTGTTCACTGCACTCAAACTCAAAAATACCCCTGAGACAAACAAATACGCGGTCGGCCACTGACATACAGAGTTGCATTGAGGTTCTTCACTCCTGGGAAAGCGGGAGAAAGGAGAGCAGAAATGACAGCAAGAGGTTAACCAATGATTCGCCTGCGGTGAAAGTCCCCACAAAGACGCACTCACAGTGTGACAAACGGGATAAGATTCTTATCAAGGTCGCCAGATAGCTGCGCTTGCTTCAATTTCTTACACATTCATAGTTTATAGAAAGGTCATTTGTCTTTTTTATCAAAATTGTGTCTAAATCTATCTTACACAAAAGCTGTCAGACTGAAGAATTCTTCTTAATTAACACCACTACACGCTAAATATACCGCATCATAATCTCTATCCACTCCCTTTAAATGAGATTTGTCTTAAAGGCTTATTTTGGCCTCTTAAAGTTAATGTGCCGCCTTACAGAATGCACATTTCAGCCTCTTTGTGTAATGTATTTACTATCTATGCTCCCTTTTATAAATTGCCACTGGGTTGAAACATTTGAAGAAATAAAGTGATAATCTTTTAAATAGCCGATAGCGGAGAGGAAACGTAAACAGAGAGCTGGTCGTTGCCACAAACAAGAACCTCGTGGATCACATGGGAAGTGCCTTCAAACCCTTGGCCCCCAGAATGCCTTGGTGCCGTTATATTTCTCACATATTACGCACATTTCTCAACACCCAACAAACTAATCATCATCAACAACAACCAAACCAACTAAAAACTTACCAACAATCAACACAAGGAACTAAAACTAGCTGTGAATTCCCTAAATGACTAAATGATGGCATTTGTTTGGATATTTCTTTCTCTGTTTCAGTTTTAATCCACCTGCAGATGCTGGGTGCAAAAGGGGAACCCAGAGAGTACTGATGCTATTTTTGAGGCCTGGGAAATCCACAGTAATTACACTAATACGGCACCCTCTCAGCAGGCTCATTTGTTCAGTTTCCAATAGAGCCGACCAGATGGTCCTCTGCCGCTCAACGGCCTTCCATATTCATGAGATGAGGTTTGACCCTGCCACCTCTGAAGGGCTGACCTCTAGCCTGGACCCTTTAGGACATCAATAGGATATGGAACAGGGCAGAGGGAGAACCCCCACCCACAGTCTCATGGTGAACACGAGTGTGAGCCCAACTTAGGCGAGCCTTCACATGAGTTCCCATGCTCTTACGGGGCGGCGTCTCTGGAAGATAGCATCTGTCCCAACGACACACAGTCCAATACACTGAGGGAGGGGTGTCTAGGGATTTGAGTGCAAAGACACAGCCAGGGAATCAAACTAATGATGTCGCACCATGTCAGGAGCGTGGCAGTGAACTCTCACTTCCCTGCAGGATGTTTTCATGAACATCGCCAACCTCTGGGATCATTCAGTGGGTTTATCAGTCAAATAAAGTAACGTAGTAACTGTAAATCCTGCAGGATTGATGAATACATGCTGTGCTTTGCTAGGAAAGTACAAAACACTGTTTCAAATGATAGCACCTGAAAGAACAGGATTTAACAGGTGAGAATTCCACTCTCAAATGTGGTTTTGTTCATTCTGGTTAAGTAAATCTTATTTGCTACAATAAGAACATTTTGTGAAATTGGTCTGTTTTATGTCAAAACTGATTGAAAAGAAATGACAAAATTAAGTTATTAGATCAAATTGCTCTCAGAAAAGTGATGGCTTGGAAATGAAGGAAATCTCATACAAATATCAAAGCAATAAATACATTTAGTTCCTGTAATGCTTAAATTCTACAGACTCTATTATAGAAGCTCTGCCATAAACTCCAAAGCCAACCCACGTAAACATATCGTGCGGTGGTGCTCCTGCTGTGGAGGCAGTGAATTGTTGACATAAATGTATAAGAAATACATGCAGCTTCTGTTTATCATTCCGAAAACACAGCCTGAAGCCAGTTTTAATGACTACCTCTGCTTCCTCGCAGCCTCTACTGTTACTCATTCATTCCACATCATTGCCATTTTCTGTGATTCCCAAAAAACTGTAGTTACCCTAACTGTACCCATCGGAAGAAATATAACAAGAGAGTGAAGCTTGTAGAGTAACTAGTGAACTACAATATATTTATAGATTTTTCTTTAGTTTTACAGATTATTTTATAGTTTCCTTTCCACTCGTGCAAAGATTCACAACACATTTAAAGGGCCACTGCGCGTGAAAACAGTCGTATACCGTCTTCTGTGGCTCTGGAGGAGCTTTGTCAAGTCTATTTTTTTAATTGTTCATTCAATTAACAGAACGCCTGTGTTGTAAAGTGTGGAACTTGAGAGCCATGTGGGATCCAGGGACTCTAATAACGGTGCGTTCAGACAGAAAGCGACGCAAATATTTTGCTCATCAAATTCAAATCAAATGTATTAATATAGCCCAATATCACAAATTACACATTTGTCTCAATGGGCTTTACAGACTGGACAGCATACGACACCTACATGGTAAAATATGTTCCAGTCTTACCTTCAGTCTGAGCCATCCTGTGCCAATTCACACTAATTTGCACCTCTTCAGTGACTTTGTATGAAGTCGCACTGCCTTCAAATGTGCCCTAAGCTCTGTCTCAACACATGGTAAGGTACAAAACGTACAGCTAGACACTTTGTTTTAAAATCTGTCTCTTGTAATTCCCTGAACTTGTGTAAAGTGTAATACTAAATCGCTGGTGTACCCCTTTAAGATATGGTTTCTAAGACATTCTCATTATGGTCCATGAGATGAACAGATTAAAACTATAAGATAACTTGCAACATACTATATTATCTAAACTCTCGAATCGAGGTAGCAGTCATTTCTACAACAGTGCGTAGAGGATACAGAAGCAGTGTGTTGCCCATTCAATAATGTTCCCGTTTTGAACGGTACTAAATGATATGATTAGATGAGAGTATATATGACACCACACGGTGGTAACCTCTGCTTTTTCTCTTTCAGCTGCTGTGATGGCAGAAATATCAGCATGGTGGTTCTTTATTACTGATCTTATCTGGGCCTATTCGGCCGCTGTAGTTTACAGGCTGTGTGCCTGCAGTGGAGATGAGCCAGAGTGAAGATAACGCTGCACATCCATCTGACTAATTGGCTCTACAATACAGCCAGAAGGGAAAAACTCTGATTTATAGCGCTTGAGAATGCAGTTTCTCGCTTTAAAAATATCTATCCTTCTCTATCAACTCACGCTCAAGTCTGAATTTAGAGCCCATTTACCAATTAAAGAATTTGGTCCATGATCTCATTTAGGCCATTCTGTCTGCGATACCTAGTTAATATATGTTCATGATAGAGAATACTATTGCTCAAGCTCATTGTGGCCATTATGCTGCTTGGCGAGTGTGTATTGTAAAGCAGAGAAAAGATACAAATGTGCAACCCCGGAGCGCTGCCACCTCTGGCAGGCTAAAAGCCTACAGACAGGCTATATGTACAAAAGAGTTTCATCCGTATAAGACGATTATGTTCCTCCCAGAGATGACCATGTAACTCTTTATTTTGGGAGGTCAGGAGTTATCCACAAATTATGTGCACAATGGGATCTAATTAACTTTTCATTCATAATTTGCTCTCTCTGTTATCGTCCTGACACTCCATAGGCTTTAACAGGGACATTGGTGGTTTTAGAGTTTCTTTCACACAGATTGTGCCCCTGGGGGAATGTCACACGCAGTACTGACATACTATCTCAAGACACAGGGTAGGCTGTCCTGTCTAGGCCTGTCATACCCCTCTGCACTGCCACCACGGATACATGTCACAATTTCCACCATCACACTTGTCATGGGGATTCTTGCCACTGTCGATAGAGTCCTTGTTACAGCGGATTCATGAGTGACAGCGAGCGAGTTTGTGGGAGGTAAGAGTTTGAGAACAGTGGCATACGTATATGTGATAGTGTCAGTATTGTATCATAAGATGTCCATGTCACAAAAAACAAAAATGATACAAATATGTAGCTTAATATTGAATAAAACGACACATTTTCCCTTCAGATACAGAAGACCTGCAGGCCTTAATAAACATTTCCTTCTCGTCTTCCATCGAGCTGATTCATGAACCTCACGTTTAGCTACAGGCTGTTTTCAGAAGCAGCTTCACATACTCTGTACTTTACTCTTGCTCAGGCGGCGGTAACACACATTATTGTTATAGCCTGAACACAGAGCATAACACTGAGAGTTTATTGTATTACAGTGGGGAAGAAGATATTTAGAGTGCGGTCTTACCCACGATTTAGATACTCTCCTTCTCATCATAAACTTAGATTTTCTCAAGGCCCATATCACTCTTAATCTCGAACATCATCACTTTCTAACAAGAAAGGGTTTAAATAACTTTAGTAAAGGAATGGGGAAATGTGATATTGTTTTCTTGCCGAGAGATCGATAGCCCACTTATGTGTTTCCGTTCCGTATGGAGCTGAAACCAGCAGCGGACTTGTTTATCTTAGCACAAAGACTGGCTCTGTCAGAAGGAAACAAAACACAGTATCTCTTCAACTCACTAATTAACATGTTGTATCTAAATGTAATCCATACAAAACCCAAGTGGTTAACATCTATCAATGTTTAATACATCAGTGATAACCACATGTTGGGTTGCAAGGTTGTCAAAAGGTCAGCATCACTAAAAATCCTCTTCCTCTAGGAGCTAACATGTACCTCAGTCCTCTCATGAAAAGCTCTTGAACTCACTGTGACTTTTTGGTAAAGCAATAACGTGGAGGTGTCCATGCAGACATTTCAGCTCAGACTAAGACGCACTTCTGTCTTGCAGGGATCAAGGGCTGCACAGTCCATATCCCACAGATGGAGGGGGAACAATGGGATCCACTCAGCCATTGGGGCCTCTGGACTCATTATTGGGAATGAGAGGCCTGGGGTAAATGGGGAAAAGCACAAGGTAAAGAGGTGGTAAATGATCCCACAGCTGTAGGAACAGGAGACGCTGCATTAGCCCTGTAATGAAGCACTGAGAAGCTACAGCCTGTATGAAGCTTTTTATTTCAGAGGGAGGTTAAAGCTGAGGGGACTGAGTGCTGCGTGACACTGAGAAGATGGTGCTTTAGGCTAGTTCAATCAGCAGGTCAATAAGACATTTTGACCCTTGACCTCACCCCATAACTTCCACCAGTTCCTCTGCCACCTGACTGGCTTGCCTCATTAAGCGCTGGAGTTGGTTAAATCAGTTTAATGACAATAAAACCATTAACTAAATGCATGTGCTTGTTTTGCATGTAGTTCATCATCCCAACAAACATCCTGTAGTGATGCCATTAGTTTGTCGGGGGTAGATGCATTCATTACATTCTGTTTACCACAGCTTCAAATGTTCCAGCACAAGTACCAGTGCTTGTTAATTACTGAGGCTGCAGACAAATCACTGCAAGGTTGAAGTGAAGTGTTACATACGCAGCGAAGAGATTTCTAAGACTACTGCACTGCAAAGGTCAGCTGACCAACAGCTTCTCTGATAGAAATCCTTGTGCTTTTACATAAAATATGTATTTATATGCAAACACACACACACACACACACACACACACACACACACACACACACACACACACACACACACACACACACACACACACACACACAGAGACCCTGAGCTGGTCCTGGACCTGCCTGCCAATCATGTGGTAGCTCTATGATGATTGATTGGTTCCACTCAGTGGCCCCACATCATCAGTCAGAGGAAGGAGAAGCTGCCTTCATCAATATTAATCTTTTTTCTCATCTATATTCATATCCTCATTCATATTCATCACTGGTTACACAGAGCAGATTAGGGGGCTTTGTGTGCATTTCTGCGGATTATTGTTTTAGATGAAGAGGTGGATGACTGCCGTAGTCTTGATACTAATTTGCGTCTGCAGGTTGCATTAAACTTGCTCCTGTGTTGTTTTGGTTAATCGTATTAGTTTATGTAATCAATTTACACATAAATCTTAACCAATTTATCAAGTTTTTACATGGTTAAAACAAAAATCAATGCTCCCTTTTATATTTGCTATTTGCTAAATTGTTAGTATTGATTATGTTTTAACAGAGAAATTATTCTGTGTGTGTGTGTGTGTGTGTGTGTGTGTGTGTGTGTGTGTGTGTGTGTGTGTGTGTGTGTGTGTGTGTGTGTGTAATAATAATAATAATAATAATAATAATACATTTTATTTTATAGGCACCTTTCATGGCACTCAAGGACACCGTACAGAACAAAAGGTTAAAAACAAGGAAGAAAACAAAGTCAGACAGTCATTCACAAACAAACTAAACAAAAAACTAAACAAAAACTGTGAACAGAGAAAAATAAAACTTAAAAACAACAATCAGTTAACAAATGAGTGATTATTAAGAATATGCTCATTTAAAAAGATGAGTTTTTAAACCAGACTTGAATGCGGGGAGGTAGTGGATGTTGTGGATGTTTAGTGGGAGAGAGTTCCAGAGATGGGGGGGCAAAGTGGCTGAAGGCTCTGGGCCCCATGGTGATCAGGCGGGCAGAGGGAATAGTGAGTTGGGAGGCAGAGGAAGATCGGAGAGAGCGAGAGGGAGTGTAGGTGTGAAGGAGTTCAGAGAAGTATAAAGGTGCAAGATTGTGAAGGGCCTTGAAGGTGAGGAGCAGAATTTTAAAATCAATACGGTATTTAACTGGGAGCCAATGGAGATTGTTGGAGAACCGCAGTGATATGGTCTATGGAAGGAGTTCTGGTGATGAATTTTGGACCAGTTTACGTAGATTTGTGAGGAAGGCCAGAGAGGATGGAGTTGCAATAATCTATACGGGATGTAACAAGAGTGTGGATGAGAATGGCGGTGGTGTTGGGTGTGAGTGACGGGCGGAGACGAATAACGTTGCGGAGGTGGAAGTAGGCAGACCGAGTGATGTTGTTTATGTGAGCTTCAAAAGATAGGGTGCTGTCGAGAATGACACCCAGGCTCTTTACTTGGGGGGAGGGGGGGACTGTGGAGTTATCAATGGTGAGGGAGAATTGATCAGTTTTGGAGCCAACTAGAAGAACCTGTGTGTGTGTGTGTGTGTGTGTGTGTGTGTGTGTGTGTGTGTGTGTGTGTGTGTGTGTGTGTGTGTGTGTGTGTGTGTGTTTTATTGACATAGTTCAGCCATGTTCGCAGCCCTGTGAGGCTGTATTTGTATTTTCACTGGATCACCAAAATCATTAGTGCTGATTTTCTGAGAACCATAAGAACTTTGTGCCGTCCCAGCCGGTAGATGTTGAGATAAGACACTGGATAAGTGGCTACAGATGAAAAGTCATCGAAGTCATTATGATTTATGATCTGGGTACAATAGTTGTGTGTTCAAAATGTAATAGCAATACTTCCAATAGTTCAGATATTTCAGTCTGGACCTAACTGACCTGGAGCTGCGAGAAGCCGCTAATAAGTTAAATACCAATATGTCAATTATCACCATTTAAGAATACGGTATGTCTGTATGCTAATTTGTCCCATTAAACACCAATCTTTACTAATCGTTTTGCTCGCGGGTGTTGTAATGATGGCTCCCTGACTGACGGAGAACCTCTGTTGTTGTATTCCCCAGTGCTCTGTGAGTAGAGAAAGAGTTCATCTCAGCAGAGAAATCCCATTTAGACAAGACTGCACACACTCCCCCATTATTTATTATCACTCCCTGATAATAATTTTCTCAGCTGTCTGACCTTGATTAACAACAGCACAGCCACGTAAGAAGAAATATCTGGATTCTTTAAAGATGGTCCAATTAATTCCCCCACCCCCCACTTCAGAAAAGGTGTGTGCTTTTCCTTTGCTGTTCTTCTCCTCTCTTTGCCTCTCATCTAAATTCCCCTCATTCCTTTCACCTGTACTGTTCATTTTCTCCCAATCAGCCTCTAATTGGCTGCTTCGCACTATGAGAAAAGCAGATAGAGCAGTCTGTTACACACACTCACACACTAATGGTGGAGAGAGAACAGGAAAGCGGCTGGTAACGCTTGTTAAAAATGTACTATTGTGCTCACCACTTTTAATGATTTGTTGCAAAACTAAATGACACATCTTGATCTTCTGACTCGGGATTTTAAAGTGTGTTTGTTCACGATGTTACTTTGTCTTGATACAGCACATGCCTCGCTTCGGTTTTTCTTTACCGTGTGTGTTTGTGGTGGAGAGGGCTACAAATGAAACTTGGAAATGTATAAGTCCTTATATAGAAAACAGACCTAATGAGATAACTCAATAGGTTTCGTGTTCTCTCCTTTGTCTCAGCACCTCTTTTCTGTAGATGTGCTGTAACCGCTGTGATCAGCAGAAAATATGTTTCATCGGGTCTGGTTACAAAGCCCTCTGTCTCTCGTAGGCTCAGCTGAATGAGACCGAAAGAGGAATCGCTGCCCAGGCAGCAGCTGAGAGAAGCAGCACAGTCTCTTCAGACACAAGTACAGAACACAGAGCTGTGAACAGGCTCTTCGTCTGAGACTTTAATACACCTAACTTCCAGACTGTGCTGTAATGTCGTTAAAAACAAATACAAGGTCAAGTTTTTCACTAATGACTTGTACATTTGACAGCATTTCTCCAGTCTAAGCTCCCCAGCATTGGCTTCCTATGCATGTAAGGCTGCTCTTAGCGTATGAAATAGTAGACAGTCTTGCTCTGTCATAAACAAACCTTATGAACCCCTACGTCCCTTTACATGCAAGACTTCAGCAGACAGGCCTCTTGGTTTCCAAGAATTAAGAAAAATCAGGAAACCAGGAAACACAGCACTTACTTACTTACCATCCACTTTGTCATAAAGTCCCTGAAGCTGCACTCTTTGTGATTTAGATTTTAGATGCTAATGTTCTTTGTTGCTAACTAATCCAGACTTAAAACTTAATCTTACTGTTTTGAGAGTGTGCATAACTTTCAAAATGTGATGGGATCTCTGCAGTGCAGTTCAGGTTCGGCTCAGGCATGAAGCTAATTGCTAATGTTTAACCCTTTTAGCTCCCATTGCACCACCAGCTGTCTATGGAGGGAAGATTTCTCCTCTCCTGATATGTCTTCCATGACAGCCTTCCTTCTTTCGACTTTAGGTGCTAATGCAAACTAATTATTAGTTCTCTTGTGGAGCGTTGGCTGATATGGTAACCATTATTAATATGTATTGAAAGCCTAATTAGACAGAGTTTTAATTATTGGGCAACACAAATACACTTGATTCGACTTTGCTGAGCAAGGTGTCCTCCAATAATATGCGTCGCAAAGTGTGAACAAGCAGCAAGCACAGAGACAGCTGCAGAGCCCTCTCTGCTCCTCTCCATGATACTTTAAAAAGCCCTGTGTCATCTGTGTGGAAAAACACTACTTATTTAAATATCAGGCAAAACTATACAGTTGGTGCTGGCAAGAAAAATAATTAAAATGTTTGTCTGCACACTTCCATCCACGTATGCACACACACAATGTGACCTTATACCCCATTTGTTTCTAAGACACATTCAATGACACTATCAGTGAATGACACCTTTATTATGGTTGGTGTATCTTCTAAGGCGTAGCTGTATTCATCACAGGCATGTGAAACATGTCATTCCTCCTCTGAAGCACATTCCCATAATTATCTTAAATAACAATACATTGTAATGTGTTACATGTTATGTATATATTGTATGAATACAGACTGTTGGGTCTATGGACAAAATGAGCCATTAATTAGTATAAAACAAATCAAAATGATTGATGTGATGTTGCTGATGGAGAATTCACCTAAGAAATAAAACTGTGCCTGAAAAATACAAATATTCAATTTAGCTTATAAAGTTTAAAGGAGAAACATTAAACGGATGAAACTCTCTTTTTTCTTGTACATTGTTTGTGTTCCACCAAATGATTAGTTTCTGCGGTCACACAGTAATAACACTGAAAAGCAAATGCATTTAAAATCCACTCTCATATACTCTCATTATGCCAAAAACAAAACACAACAATTTCACTATTGTCCTTAGAGAGAGAAAAGATTGTTTCTGCTTGCTCAGCTTGTTTTGTTCTTTCTTTTATTTTTTTCTCCCTCTCAGCTCTTGTTTGCGCTGCAGCAGGAAGGATCTGATTAAAAACACAATCAGCACGACGGCAAGGCGCCGCGCCTTCTAATCAAACCATAATGGGAGTTTACCATGCATTATATTTGAATGGGATTTAATGAGACTGTAGCATGCATTATCTCAAAGTGAAATTTAATAGCAGTATCCGGGGGACGGGGGGGGGCATTTGCGATCCTATCCGTATCTCTTTGCAAAGTCTGAGTCAGGTAACAGCAGCAGGAACCGTGAGGCGAGACTTGTCTTGATCTCTGGAGTGGGCTTGGATACATCCCTGCAACAGATGCTCCACCTCTGTTTGCTGCCGGGCCTGTGATGACTTTCCATCTGGTTGCTTTGTCCTTGTGTGTTTTTTTTGGAACATCAAGGTGACGTAGTGAGCAGAGTGTCCTTCAACTACCGCAGCAGACCCTGGACTGAGCCCTTTTGGCAGCAAGCATCACCCCGCTGAGATGTCCTTGAATAAAAGTGAATCCTGTGCAGCTCCAGGGGCACAGTAAAGTAGCTGACGGGTAAAATGAAAAGATCATTTTCTGTGGTGATCAATAGATTTTCTTTGAAAACTTTTTCATCCAAAATTTAACAAAACGACAAAGGCAAAAGAAGAAATGACCTTTTATCCTGCAGGGTAGTGACGCTGATACAAATTTTTAGATCAAGTATAGTGATTGTAAAAAACCTTTAAAGATCACGGCCTCTTCTTAGATCTCACTGGAACAGAAAATGTATCATGTACACAATGTTTTCACCTCTGCCATGTTGCAGTGCTCGTAACTGTTGCTACAATAGTATTTGACAGTAACCACGTGTCGGGTTCAGCTGTTGGTAATGGTGACTGAAAAAAGGCCACATGTTAAAGACATGTGATAAAATGACCTCTGGAGTGGGCAGCCTGATTGTGTGTGTGGGTGCTCTGGTACTCTGGTCAAAGCTGTGCTGGAAAAATTGATGAATAATTGATTTTACTCTAATGGGTGCATTTGTATCTGAACTCTGTACTTGTTGATATTCACTGCACTGCACCTTTGCGTGACAAAACATAATCACTATTTCTTAGTTAATGTGTTTTCCCCTTTAAATATTTAGTTGGAACCTTTTAATGTGGGGGGGAAGAAAGAAAAAGGATGATAATGTTGTGAAATCAGGTGATGGACAGCTTTTGAGTCCCGCCACATGTCTCCTGTTAGTGTTTTCCATGTTGCAGTAGATTCAGAGAACACTGTTGTGCATTAAGAATGTAATGGAAAATCATCACCTCAGCATGTCAGTCGGTGTTCAGAGGTTCACTGCTGATATTATTCCTACAAACCTAATTAACAATATCATACCATCATCCGCAATCCCTTCAACGCATGACAAGCAGCCAGGAGGGGAGTGTGAAAGTATTAATATTTATGACTCCGTTCAGTAGTGAACAGAGAAATGGAGTAAATTAGCAAGTCTAATGCTTTGCAATGCCGTAATTCACTGCAAGGGGAACAATTTATACAGCTTCCACTATCCAAATCATCGGTGGAGTGCTACCATTAGGGTAGATTTTAGGGCTGAGAGGCTCTATTTTGTTGTATTCACCTTGTGCTGTGTTCTTGTTTAAACCACAGATGGTTGGGGCATCTGCATTATGGCATTTGTCTCTTTCTCTCCCTCTCCTCCTGTCTCATTCTCCATCCTACAAACTTTTAATGAGTCATAATCTGTGTACGGCAGTGATTAGATTTAATGAGGTGCCAACAACCTTGGGGTGACTCAACTCGGCTGCAACTCGCTCACTAATTTGTGACAGAGCAGAGCCCAGCCTCGGACCCTTAAGAGCACCACACGATTTAAGACCCTCGTTATAAGCAGGTATATCAAGTCTTGATTGGAAAGTTGGAAAAGGGGAAACTTTCATATTAGCATTCTGTCGTCACATTTTGTTTTTGCAGCTTCCCAAGAGTCGGAGATTCTCAAAGACATCAAAGATGGCTGTGAAGATGGAAAAAAGCGGAACTAACATGGGAAAGACAGATTGTCTGATCTGTTACAGCAATCGCACACAGTTAATCAACTTTATGATTTGACAATTTGTCATCAATATACCATATATGTTGAATTTATTTTTGCATGAAATCCTTAGTTGTTCACTTTTGATCTACCAGAAATGAAAGTTTAGACTTTTTGAATGTTGTGAACATATATTGCAGTATAAGTAAATTAAAAATAAAAGAAGTATGAAAGCGCAGTATGAAGATGAGCAGGCATGATCTGCTCCTACAATATTTTATTTAATAATGCCCACGAAGGTTCCTGTGACTTATGTTACCAAAGATTATTTAATTTATTTATTACAGCAACCTATAAGTCACCCAGTGCACGTTTATGACTCAAGACAACAATAAAGCACCTCCTTTGTAAACACTGATTAAAAACTGCTAATCAACTGTGACCTGACTCCATATATTTTTTAATCATCTCACAGACTGCAGTACTCATCAAACTGGTGTTGTGTAGTTTGTTGGGACGAGTCATGAGGTCTTTGTCACGCTGTGTATTCAGACAAGCTATTGCCTTCACTTTACGCTTGACAAGCCGGTCTGTGTCAGGGCGGTGTGCTGAGTACTGCCTTTCCACCAGTAATGAGCTACTTTAGCAAATCAGCTCTAAGTGCATGTTTTCAATGGGATGCACTCTCACAGACACACACACACACACACACACACACACACACACACACACACACACACACACACACACACACACACAGCGTTGCCATGATCTCTCCGCCCTTGATCTGGGTCATGCTCTCAGCAGCAGTTGAGAAGGGCTCTCATTAGTGTGTGTGTGTTCATGTGTGTGTGTGTGTGTGTGTGTGTGTGTGTGTGTGTGTGTGTGTGTGTGTGTGTGTGTGTGTGTGTGTGTGTGCACACTCATCATGTGTGCTAGTTTGCCACCCCAAAATGAAAGCAGCAGACATGCGGCTCCCTGTTGTGAAATTCATTTGGAATAATGCAGTTACAAGCAGCCGGGGATGAAGGCATCACAGATTCAGATAATAGAGAGAATAACGTTGCAATACACAGAATCCTGTGAAAATGTGTCCATGTGTGCTGCTTACTGAAAGTACAGCATAATGCATTTTGTTCATCATCTCACGCACCTCACAGGCTTTTACCCACCGAGTGTTTTACTCAGGTAGATAAAGTATTCAGATAAAGAAGTAAAACCACAGAACCATTAAAATGGTCCATAAACGTTACATTTAACTTTTACTGTGCCTCATTAAAGCCAATAAAGCACAAAAATGAAGTGTAAAAGCTAAATGGCTAGATTAATGCTCAAAAAATGCGTGTACTATAAGGAGAGTGAATGTCTCTGTGTTATTACTTCAACAACATAAAATGGGTATAAAAAGCTAGACTGCTGCTTAAGTGACTAGCAGGTGATCTGATATAAAAATTACATTTTCTTTTCCAATTAATTCTGCACAGGATACAATTGTGGAGTGTGAAAAAAGATCAATCCGCTGTGGTACAATTTGTACTAAAAAAAGATCCTACAACAGCTGTCTTTGCTTTGTCGAAAGCTGTTTTAAGCAGGTCAAGCCCACAATATTAGCATGCACGCTTGGGGACTATTGCTTTTCTGTGTACATTTTTAATTTGTTCGCACATTTACATAGGACTTTCTAGGGAATGCAGTCAGTCTGCCAGATGGTCTCGAGACTAAAATACGGTTGCCTGAGGATGAACCCTAATGACTCAGGTGATCGTCGGACTCTTCCTCTAGCACCACCACGAGGTTCATCTTTATCGAGGTAAAGGTTGTTACATTCATCTCTCAGGATGGGTTGTAATCATTTTCGTTGATCCCCTGACTTTTCCAGGTTGACAATTTTGGCTGTTATTGAAATGTCTTGACAAATACTGGATGGCCATGTTGGCCAGAGGATGAAAGACTTTGATGATCCTCTGACTTTTCCTGTAGCGCCACCAGCTGCTTTAAATGTCAATTTGTCCAATAATTTTGATTTATGACTAAATACTTTCCAAATTAATCTCTACACTATTTAAATTGGTAAAAAAGATTTTGATTTATGTGTTGTACATGAGCAATTTGGGATTTTATCTGAGGATGAGGAAGAGTAGTAGTTATGAGGGTGGAGAATACAGATGATATCAGGTTACAAGACCATCAGGGAAAGGGATGGACAACATGTGCCATCCAATGCCCGGAGTCTTTCATTTTTAACCAAGACTAAACCAAATTATTACATTCATTAATTCATTCTGTTTGGGTGGGTACTCCATGGCATGATTGCCCTTTATCTACTCCTTCATTGTCAAGTGAGCCAAACCTTCTCTCCACCCTCTCTTCTTATGAGAGCACTCATCTCTCTCTCTCTGACTCATTCCCCTCAAATGTGAACCACTCCTCCTCATTCACCCATCGGAGAGATTACAGGCTGGAACAGATGAGATGAAGCGCACAGCAGGGCTGAGATATGGACCGACAGTCCGCAGCAGACAGAGAAGGGGAGGATGACATTGTGCTCAGTTTTATGCCAGACCTCACTACAGGTTTCACACAATCGTACGGGAAATGATTGAAAGAAAGCTCATTAACAGATATAAAAAAAAAAGTAAAAGCCAGAGTAGTTTTAAAAAGCCAAACAAGTAGCCAGCACAGATTGTCCTTGCTGCCACGTCCTTGCAGGAGCAGTCAAAACCAACTGATTAATGATCCAGGAGTAAGAAACACACACAAAGGCAAGCAGGTACTTTGGGAATCAATTCATCACACTTTATTTTGTGTGACCCCGGCTGATGTGGTGACTGGAGAGCAGCACAATACACCCCTCAGCACAAACGTATCGGTGTAGTACATTACAAACACACACAATAGCCTCATGAGGCTACAAGTCCACTGCAAAGAAATCAAAACCATCATTTGCACTGGGGCTTTATTGATACGAGTGGGATTTAGCAGAGACTGAAGTAAGGTCGAGTGTGTACAAATGATTGCGATGCCGTTTGATTATCAGAAAGCTTTCCCTTTTACTTACATATCTTTATTTACACTGGATGTGTTGGAATCCACTGAAACATCAGACTGCAGCACCATAAGGTGAAGGACATGTTGTGGTTATCCAATGCTATGTTTAGATATACTGAGGACGCTTCATTAAAAGTGGTGTCACAAGGCCATCCCTCTAACGGATTGCAGGTGCTGGTTGAACTGGTCAGCACTTTCTTTGGCTGTAAGAAGCTGCTTTTCACACCACTGAACCAGAGCCTGCTGCAACATCTCCACACGCGCACCCTGGAGCCGTGCGATCTGGGAGAAACGCACAACATGCATGTCAATACGTACAGTATGTGAATGTCAACAAACAGGATGTTAATGTTACACGATAAGAGGATCCAGTTTTAAATTGGGTGTTTTACCTCTTCTTTAGCCACTCCACAAATGTGATCAAACTCCGTCTCTGCTGCTTTCTTCACCTCCTCCATCTGATGAATAGACGAAGCATGTTATCATCATTACATCCTTCATGCAGATTGTAAGTGCATCCTCTCCTTCCTGGTCTGCGCTCGACTACTGAATCACATCAGTAGAACGTTACTGACACCTGCTGGCCACAAGACAGCATGTACATCCGACTAGCCTCAATTTCACGAAAAGGCAGAAATATAAATTCTATGTTTTAGTGTTTCCTTGTGAAAAAGTTGTTGTTTTTACTTTGATATGAAAAATAATTGATCACATCACATGAGAAGGGCACCTGAACCTGAGAAGATCATGATCTGAGGGCTCCCAAAGATTACGAATTGTTCAATATTAAGGGTAATTATTATTTTTAAAGTCAAATTTTAGTTTTCATAATCTTTTGTAAAATAATAAACATTTATTTGTTACATATGGCAACTAAATGCAAATATGGAGGTGATCTGTGTGCAATTAACCTATTGGACTGTGATTGGACTAGGCTACTCTGAGAATGTTTACAACTTTTGATTACATTTTTAAGTAAGTAAGTACATTTTAGGTAATAAAAACGTATAATTCATGCAATAGAGCGTGTTCTTGTGATACATGTGTACAGGCACTCACAGCAGCCTTCTTCACAGGTTTGGCCTTCTCTGCGTTCCTTCTGGCAGTCTCTAACTCCACTAGTTTACAGGTTCTCCTGAAGAGCATCTCCTGCGTTGGACATAATAACCACGTTCAAACACAGCAATAACAGTCAGAGGTTTCAGTGTGTCATATTTCAATAGAAGGCCAGGATTCAAGGTATATAGGATGAATATAAAATGACTTTAGAAACAAGAAGACACACCTTTTCTGCCTCCTGGTAGCGTGACTCCAGGTCCAGGCCCAGGCCGAGAGTGCTCACGTTGTTCTCAGCAACACTTGTAATATTTTTCTGCCCACACACAAGCACATTATGTGCAGTGTATTTGGCAAAGCAATGGTGCATTGCTATGTAAATATACTCCTGTTAAAAAGGCCAAACAACTTACCTTCATAGAAGCAAAGACTTCTGATAATTTGACACAAAGCCTGCGAGAAGAAAAGTGTTGTTACGCTTTGTTCATCATGCGATTTCATAGTAACTTCTACACAATGTTCTGGGCATTCGTTGGAAGTAACTTGTGATATTGTCTTGGGACCAATGCTATTACTGTCTCACTTAGAGAAAGCCTGTTTGTTGAGATCCTCCCCTGGTTCCACGCAGAGATGCAGAGCAGTTGAGAAGTGCCCACAGGCCACTGCTATTTCTGCAAACAAATACAACACACACACACACACACACACACACACACACACACACACACACACACACGCACACGCACACGCACACGCACACGCACACACGGGACAGATAGATATTGATTTGTAATGTGGATGAATACACTACATATCCTCCGATAGACTTCAACTGTTGAATCTGAACACAATTATATCCTAAATAACACCAAATGATGAGCGCTTCCCGTCTTACTTTGCTCAGTTTGCACCACATCCAGGAATCTCTGCAAGAAAAAACTAAAGTTCAAAACCCGCACAGGACAGCGCGTCTGGTTGTGTGAGAGAAGAAGAAAAAACAAACAGGGAGGACAAACACACAGACAAGAACAAACAAACTGCCTCACCTCAGCCGCAGTCTTGGCACCACCAGCTAGAACCAGGTTATGATCACGTTCAGTTTGAAAGAACTCATCCACATCCTGCAGACACAGACTTTATGGTAGTAAATCCTGACATACAGGTTGTGAGGCTGTACATCCTGTTTGTCCCAGTTGTGTACCTTATGGCCTTCTTTCCTCATCCCTTCCACGGCTTGACTCAGCCGGTTGAAAATGTTTTTCCTTACTCTCTGCCTGCCTGGAGGCTAAACACAGGGACACAAAACAGGGTTTTTTTTTTCCCCAAGTTAAAACAAAGAATATACATTATATGAAATCTTCCCAACATGAAGTCTATAAGAACATCCAAAGATAAGTTCAATACACAGCATTCCAGACTCGATGAAACTCCGTCGGACAGGAAAGACCTGACACGCGTCCAACACTGACACAAACTCTGACTTTAATACAGAGGCAATATTACTCAGTGTGTATGTGGCACAAACATGTCTTTATAATACATTTATGATTCAGAGTTATGATACATTGCTTAGATTTGTGCATGATTTACTTTTATATTGTTCTTTTTATATCATCCTGTTTCTCATAAAGAAAACTGTATGTGCCACATGCAGACCTGAAGAACCCTTTGTTAAAGTCTTACAATATTTAGAATATTCAGGAATATTAGAATATCCCTCGGAAAAAAAGGTTGTATGGAAACAATTGGTATTTGTTTCAAGCATCAAGTGCTGCCTTCTTTCAATTCAATTCAATATGCTTTTTTTTTCATGAATTATTTCAACCTCTTGATGCGGCTGAGAGTGTGTACTCTTCTTCACTGTGTGGACTTCACTTCTCAACATTTCAACACACTCATTTTGTGACATTTCAATAGCCTGTTTAATTTGTTTTTGTCCTTCTATTCGTTTATCTAGAGAAGAAAGTTCCACTATAGCTGCGTCTCACTTCAGGCACTGCCTTCTTTAAAGTTGTGCAACTTGTATTGCAATTATTTACACACATTATGTTAAATAAATGATGGTTAAATAGATTGATTTACTATTAACTGTGTTTTTTTTAGACCGTTAGCTGGAAACTATGTTGGATATTCACAGGGCAACTCACAGCTTCATAAGTTGACAAGATCCATCTGAATGAACCATTAGTTCTGGTATGAGGCTACAGGCAGAAACTCGCCTTCAGTCCTCCGTATATTCAGAGTGTACTGTTTTTATCACATGAGTCGCCCCATACTCGCTTCTGAAACAATGTCGGTAAAAGTTTAACCTTTTACTACCCGACTCTCTCGTAAAAAGGTATCACGTTGCACCCTTTTGAAAAGAAAATTTCATATTTGTTGTATATTTGTGTCCACTTACATCTGAGCTAGTCAGGAAGATCTCCACAGCTTTATTTTTGCCAAGTATGCTGTGTGTAGCAATCTGCCGGAGGAAAGTTTCCAGTGCTTTAGAGTATGGCTGCCAGTCCTCTAAACCAAGGAAACCTGCAGGAAAAACATCCACATTTTGATCATCGACACATCATATCAAACTCTGTGTGAAAGAATAGACACGGGAATGGAGAATACATTTAGTATTACTTTAAAATCTTACTTTAGAAGAGAACCATTAGGCAGGTGGTCTCACATGTACTCACCAAGCTGTTTCATGACCTTGGCAGATGCATTCACCTGAGCCTTCGCAGGAAGAGGAGGGAACTTGAAGAAAAGCAGAGAATACCCTTTCATTTATCTACTGTATATTGTTTGTCAGTATGTTTTTTCCAGAAACACTTGTTTTCATTAAGGGCTTTGTTTGGGAGACGAACATGAATGATGTTAATGCTTTTTGAAATGTGCAGTTCTTGGACACATTATTGCCTCGATCAGATATGTGCTTGTATAAAACATGACCAACACAACCCCGCTGCGCACACGGCCATACAAGGAAGTACTATCAAAAAAATACTTTGAATTTTTTTGCCAGCTGGCAGCACTAATTTCAGCTTCCTCATAACAAAAGGAAAGGGGGATGTGCTGTGAGAATGAAAAGGAGGAAGCATTTAAAAAACAAAATGCTCCTCATAACCTAGAAGCCCGGTTTCTAACAGCATGAAGTAAACAGTTTGTGATTTTGCACTGTCGTTACAAGAACACATAATTCCATGTTGCTTGTGGTTAATAAAGTCTGCACTTTAGCTATAAATCTGAGCACACCCAATTCAGCAAAATTGAAGCTTCAATTGGCAGTTAGAAAAAAAAAAGTTAACATAAAGCAGCACGCACACTTCCAAAAGGAAGTTTTCAACAGTTCCACAGAATCCACATTTTGCTTTGTCCCTTCACTGACGGAGATATTCTCGTACCAATCTTCTTGTTATTGTCTGAAAAGAGTGCATACGTTTACAAGTCATATAAGGGACTGTGAGCAGGTAAACTACTGACTATGACTCCCTGTATCCCAGGCACATCCTCCTGAGAGAACAGGTGCTGCTGCAGCCATTCAAAATCATCATAGGTCCGGTCCACATGGTACTCCCCGGTCGAGGACAGCTGGCACAGACGAGAGAGACATGTCATCGGACCAATACCATAATTCAAACAAATCAACAGGTTGTTTCGGCCTTAATCTAGAGCTAATGTTAGCAAGACAATAAATCGTTTTCTCACCTTTAGAGATACAATTAGGAAGGTAAGTGTTTCCCCGTCCTTCAACACCTCTGTAACCTTGATGTTATGACCATCGACACTTAGAGTAGATGTCACTTCTTTTACTTCTTCCTGTAATAAAAAAATGTGTCTGGCAATGTTATCAATACAACAGCTGGGAGTAATTCCACATTAATATGCAAGCTGAATGTAAAGGGAATTCAAATCTGCACTCAACTTCACAGTATATGTGGATTTCTCCATAAAGTAAACATCACATGACACTCAGAGGTTGTCAAAAATAACATTTACATACTTACCATCATTGTCAAGCTTGTAAGTTAATGATTCCAGTCAGTCTTTGATCGGCTTGGTCGAATGCTTAAATCTCTGTTTATCTGGATGAAAGTGCATGAAGCTGGAGAGATCTTTTGTCTTGTGTTGCTTTTAGTGCGCTTACGCTCCAACTGCTGAGACGGCACAGGATATCCTCTGGGTCAAAGTGCACACTGATCCTATGAGAAATCGAGCAAAACAGTGCCAGATCTAAAGTGCTTGCACAAGGGAAAAAAGGGAGTAAATGGTGTTAGTCAGTAACTCAGGACCTTCGACACACCCACACAGTGGCATAACCCTCCAATCAGCTCCCCCAGCTGTCAACCTTACAACCTCACAAAGCTGTAAACATCCAACTTACAAGTTATTTCATAAACACACACCGTTACCTTAGGGTGCATTTAGCTAACTTTCTACATAATGAATACAAAACACAGATACTGACAAAACAATTTAATATGGAGACAACACATTTAAATACAGCATACAGGACAAAAGATACTGGATACTAGTAGTAGAGGTCATCTTCATCCCCATCCCCATCCCCAAAATAAAAGCTGAAGCCAGGCCCTTCAAAACTGTAATGTTCATATGGATCATCCTCTTCCTCCCCTTCCTGATGAAAGCTCCAGTGGAAGTTTGACTCCTCCACAAAGGGACTATCATCGAAGTCATGGAAGTCATGGAAGTCATGGAAGTCATGGAAGTCATGGAAGTCATGGAAGTCATGGAAGTCATGGCCTTCAAAATCAAAGTGGAAGCTTGTCTCATGTTCATCCTCAGGGTCAACAGAGGCCTCCTTTTTTAGGAAAGCCTCGTGGCCCACACTGTCATACAGCCTCCTCTTCTCATTGTTGGAGAGCACCGTGTAGGCTAGGGAAGCAGGAAACAGAGGTATTAACTTTAACTTTGGATGAGATCGAGCAATGGAAGTACTGTCAGGTGCAAATGTTTTAGGTACAACGTGAAAAGTAATACAAGCTGAAAGTAATACAGTCTGATAAGGCAGTCCTGCAATAACTTCATGAAGGTTATAATCAGTTTTACAGAGATGTAGATTCAGAGGCTGTAGTTTGTGGTGCTGTTAAAAAGGCATTGCATTTACTATACTGTGTTTGTTTTTTTGTCTACCCCATTTATATCAACATATTAGAAACACCTCTGGGTATATTGACCACAAACAGCCCTCCAGAATAACAATACAGTGGAATCTCTAAAACTATAAAGAAAGAAACAACGTAACCTATATGGTTGTATTTATTGCATGGGCTGTTGTATACCTGCATCAGTATTATCTGGGTATACCTAAATAAATAAATAAAGTAACTGTATATATTCTCTGAGGCTTCTTAAAGAAAGACATAGACATAGATTACACTATAAAAAGGTTATTCAGACATGTTTTACCTTCAGCCATCTCTCTGAAAGTCTTCTCTGCATCGGTGCTCTTGTTCTTATCTGGGTGATATTTTACAGCCAGTTTGCGGAAAGCCTTCTTCACCTGGATGTCAGTTGCTGTTGGCTCAACATCGAGAGTATCATAGTAAGTTCTGCTTGATTCTGTTGCAGCGGACAAGGCTTCAGAAAAGCACAGCAGCAGGACCACGTAGACTTGCATCGAGTGGAAAACACCTTGCACTGCCATGCCGGGCGTGTGCGCACAGATATGGAACTTAAACACACACTGCAGTTACCTGGAAGTACAGCTAACTCATCTCCATATGCACATAAGGCTATCTAGTCTACATGTAAGCAGTAGCAGCACTCACGCAGTGTATGCTACTCTGTCCAACCCGAGGCACAGAGAGTAGTTTCCTTACTCTGCTGACAGCTTTGAGAAGATGTTCCGCCTATTTCAGCCGAAATACGCACACAACGAGGTGGTGCAAGTGTATCAAATGAAATGTAACCTTTTCCCACAGCTGTTATTTCTAACTTAGCTCGCCGTCGTTTAGCGATGTGACTGCATCTCTGTGAAACCTTTAAACTGAGTATTAGTGTAATTAAATCCCGGTGAAAAGAAAAAGAAATTGAAAACATACTTCACTGCAATTCAGCATAATCGCCACGAGAGGACAGAAAAGCACTCGTAGGAAACGGAGAAGAAGAGGCTCGTCTTCTTCGTTGGTAGTGAAAGATGCATCAAGAAATGTGGTAAACAGCACCAGGGCCTCGAGGAATTGCCACAAAAAAACATAAGCATGGTTACATTTGTTAGCCGAGAAAGCTGTCTCATTGTTTAGAGTATCAGAGGAAGACGTTTCTGCGTGGGAGTCCCTCGACTATTCTCTGGATCCTGCTTCTCGTTTCTCTTTGGTAAGACAACGTTAGCAGTTAGCCAGCTAGCTAGATAACGTTCGCTAGCTAATAATAAGACCCTGACATAGGTAACTGTTAGGCTTACTTAATCAGATACATGGTACGACCGTCTGCTTTATTTATCGTCAGCTACCCTTAATTAAGCTTAGCATGATGTGAATCCAATTTTTGTTACTTTGCCAAACAGGTGACAACAACAACAACAACAACAACAACAACAACAACAGTGCTACTTGTTATTTACCAGGTTTTGTCACGTGCTAATATTTCAGCCCTCGCCATATCCAGTTGAACCATAACACTTACATTCCCTTCTGGGATCTTTCATATCCATATACTTTTAAATTCTAAAGCCAATATATGAACTTGGATGTATGTTTTTGTCTTGCAGATCTTTTTCTTGCAGTACTCCAAGAAAATAAGCTTTTCATAACTTCTTTACATGTTTATGTGAATGTTTGACAGGTCACGTCCGCCCCCCTCACACACATGAGTGCTGTTTTCTCCTTGAGTTGGGCCAAGCGCCATGCCTGACCGGGACAGCTCCTACCTGTCAGGTGGCGGTGGTGGTAGTCTGGGTGAGGAAGGAGGACCTGGGTCTGGTTTGGCAGGGGGCTCGACGGAGGGCAGAGGAGGCTCAGGAGGAGGAGGCAACGGCTCTGGAAGCATGGGGGGAGGAGGAGCGCTTGGAAACGGCAACAGTTGTGGGAATGGTGGCGGTGGGGGACAAGATTCAGGAATGGCATTGGGCGGTGTCTGCAGAGACTTCATACGCAATGTCTGCAAGAGAGGAAAGCGCTGCCGCTTTAGACACCCAGACTTTAATGAGGTGCCAGACTTGGGAGTGCAAAAAAATGAATTCATCTTCTGTCATGACCATCAGAACAAGGAGTGTATGCGCTCCAACTGCCGCTTTGTCCATGGATCTAAAGAGGATGAAGACTGTTACAAGAAATCAGGAGAGCTACCCCTCAGGCTAAGAGGGAAAGTTGCAGCACGACTGGGCCTGTCCCCCATGGATCTCCCCCATAGCCGTGGGGAAGTCCCTATCTGCAGAGACTTCCTAAAGGGAGAGTGCCAGAGGGGCAATAAGTGTAAATTTCGCCATGTCAAAAAAGACTATGAATATGAGCCTTCCAGGGTTGGAGGGGGTGGTGTTATAGGGCCAGGTGCCAGTGGAATGGTAAATGCTGGGGGAGGCATAGGTGGTGGAGGAGGAGTTGCCTGTGGAGGAATGCAAGGACTTGTGGGAGGTGGAGGTGGAAGTAACATGATGGGGATGGGTTGCCCCAGCCTGGGTGGTTGCAGAGATCCCGGTGTCACAGGAGTTGGGGGGGTAGGTGCAGGTGGGATGAGCACTTGTCTGTCCATAAATTCTACAGGGCAACGACGTTATGACAGGAGCTCAGTGTATGACCCTCTGCTTGAAAGTGGACTGTTTGACGCGAGCTCACAGGAGGTCTCTATGGACCACACTGCTCTTCAGTTGAAGAGGCGGCGGTTGGAGGGGCTGCGCCTGGCAGATGTGAGTGGAGGTGTGCACTATGAGCTGGGAGTTCATGCCACCTTGCCACCACGTCCTCTGGAGTACAGGTTCCTGGAGGAAGAGAACTCCTTGCTGAGGAAGAGAGTAGAAGAGTTGAAGAAGCAGGTTAGAATGAAAGATGAAAAAACATTATTTGGAACTTAAACACCTGTCGGCCTTTCCCAAATGAATAGCACTTATATTACTGTCAAATCCAAGCATATGATTGTACTTTTTTTGCAATGTGATTTTTTTTTTTGTTGTTAAACAGCCAATACCAGATACAAATAATGGCCACCTTTTGACAGTGTACTGCAGTGCAATACAACGTGTTAACAAAGTCAAAGTCTTAACAGGTAATCAAAGTTTATAAGCTTGTGAAAGGACCATATTTAATTAGGTTATATAGTATCAAATTCAACTTTAGTCAGACGGACAACATTTTATTACATCTCCCTGCCAAATTACAGGCAAAGTAAAGTTTCTTTGCAGTGGAGTTTTTAGCAAAGCAAATTATTGTCATCCAGATCAAGACTTCTCATCTAAAGTTACCACAACATCTGAAGACCAGCATATCAAGCAAACGTCTTGGATGGATGAAATAGTAAAGCCAACTGAACAAACAACTTGCTAGTAGGACTAGAAGTTTGAATTTAAAGGTCAACAGAAACTATTTTGGTAAACGATTAATTGTTTGACAAATGCTGCTTTTTCGCTCTCTTGTATGATAGTATACAAATATTTTTGGACTGTAGATCAGACAAAACAAACAATGTGAAGACATGACCTTTTCATTATTTTCTGACATTTTAAAGACAAAATAAGGAATTGAGAAAAAAACAATGCAGAATAATTGATAATGAAACCAATCTTTAGTTGAAACCCTACCGTAATTAGAAGTACAGTTAAGTCTTTGAGGTATTTTGGTAAATTCACAGACGAAGAGTTAAGTTTAGTTAAGCTTTAGTTGGTCACCTGATCATAAATGTGTCTCTTTACTGCTGTGTTCAGAAACATTACACACGTAAACCAATCTTTAATAGTGTAAGAAAACTTGGAAATATTCATTTAGTTGTTGCCTAGTGTTAGGTCCCGTGTTTTAAAATACTTGTCCATCAATTTCAGCATTACAGTAGCTTTTTTGAAGGGTTTTTCCTTCATAGTAACCTCACTAAAACCCCAATGTGTATATACATTTAAAAAAGAAAAGGGCATTCTGTAATATCATAAGACACCGACACATTCGAGGGTGCTTGATTATTCTGCATGAACTTGTAAGCATCAATAACTGCAAAAGCTGTGATGATGTCAGTTGGTGGACGAACTAAGAATTTAATATTATAATATTTATAAGTAACAAAGCCAGAGTTTCTGGCAGTGGACTTCAAGAGTCAAGCACTTTTCTAATCCATGTCTCGTTTGTTTCTCAGGTTTCAAATCTCATTGCCACAAATGAAGTTCTTCTGGACCAGAACGCTCAGTTCCGCCACACCAAGGTGATGACGATGTCTTCCACTGTGCCCACTGAGCAGATTCTGCTGCCCCCTATGGGTGCGATAGGTTCCTACAATCATAGCATCGCCCAGACTCACACCACCCTGAGCAGCGCTGGACTGCAGCCTCGGGCTGTCATTCAGCAAGACCTGGTAGTTTCTACCGGCGCCCCTTCAGCGCCCCCGACTATTAGTGTACCACCTACAGCCCCTCTGCCTCACCTCAACCCTGAAATCACCCCCCTCTCAGCTGCCCTTGTACAGACTATTGCCCAGGGGATGGTGCCATCTGTTTCTATGGCACCAGTGGCTGTATCCGTGGCACCAGTTGCAGTGTCTATGACTGGCATCACGATGAGTCACGCCACCAGCCCAATGGTGTCGTACCCTATTGTGAGTCAAAGCATGAGGATCACCACTCTGCCTCACTAACAGATTAAGTGCAGGACTGTAGTTCCCCTCAAGTCAGACTGTAGCATCCTTAACTGTGATTTTTTAACAAAGATGGTTTTCTATGTGTATGATACTCAACTGATGACAGAACTGTGACAACAGTGAAGCAATAGACAATTGTACTTCTCCACCAGAGGGCAGGAGAAAAGACTCCCTCTCTGTTTTGTGGCAGCATTACAAAGACATTTTTTCCTACAGACTGGCTGACCTGTGAACAGTTTGTGTACCAAAGGGTTCTTCACAAACACAGGCAACAAACTGAAAATATGTGAGGTCATCATCCATGTACTTTGAACCATTTCTGCAACACTGCTGTGCCGTCATTGTGGGGACATGGAGACTTCGGAAGCAGTTTGTGTTTAGGATTGCTTTGGTGTAAATAAACTGGTACTTTGCACAATTGAAAAGAATAACAGCCAATCAGCAATGAATATTGAGTTATCTGTTTGTTTACAACTGTCTTACTTTTATATGCTCAGTTCTTATAAGCTCAGGTCACACAGGTAAGATAAATAAGTCATGCTTAGAGAAACACTGCTTGTGGCAAAGGCTCATGTTTGATCCCATTGCTTGAGTTTGGGTGGAGTCACTATGTCAACTTTATTATAATAACGTCTGCTTCTTCAGTAGCCTCATATCCGCGTGGCTCTTTAAACAAGAGGAATATTTGGTACCAGGCTTGTGCTGTCATACCGGATTTAGGGGATTGAGGAGAATGTCCAGTGTGCTGTTTTAAAATAAACTGGAGCAGCAGAAAGAATTGACCTGAGGTGCTGGTGGGTTAACGATTTGACGACGTGACTATAGTCTATATTCAGCTGCGCTATGCTTCAACAGGCGGGTCCAGTTACGTTTTAATATAAAATGAAAGTAACATTTGAATATGTTGAAAATGTCGCTTTCGTATAACGTAATGCTGCAGTAATAGCGATAAGTACTACACTTTGACTGTCTTGCAGCAGCAGCGAAAGAGTCAAAGATGAGATTTTTCTTTGCTTCAGGCAGTGGGCGTGTTTTTGTCCAGATAACGGGACTGGGTGAGGGGCAGAACTTGTTGTCTGGCATTTCTCCTGGACCCCGTGCTTAGTCGATAAAACTGCTCCAATTCATAATAATATCCTTTAAATATGCGACACGGACGGACGGTGATCTAGCGAAGGTACACGCGACGTGCGGCGGTGCGTTTGATCAACGGGAGCGAGCTGGCGTCAGAAATGACACGTTAGGGTAACTTTACCGTTCATTCCTATTCGAGCACTTTTAAACAGGATATTTGTTATCCTAATACAACATCAGTGATTATTTCTAGAGGATACCACTATGCAAAACGACAAGTCAGAGCCGAGTGAAGTCAAGGGCGCCGAGAGTGCGAGCACACCCGACACCGAGAAGAAAGCACTGAGTACCGCGGAGCGTGGAGGTCCCAAACCCAAAGGGATAAGTGCGGTCGCGGTGCTCTGGACGTTTGGGAAATGTATAGGCGCCTTGCTTCCCGTCTACCTGGCCGGTTACTACCGTGTCAGCACCAGCCTGTTGGTGTTCGGCATGATGGTCTACACGGGATGGAAACATGCCCGAGAAGCCAAGGAGACACGCCTGAGGTCAGCCATACAGCTGCTCAACAACGAGGAGGAGTACACGTCCATGAAAGTGTCCAAAAGCAAGCGCGACCTCCCTGCGTGGGTAAGAAATGACGTACAACTGTCCGCGTGTATCTTCTATCATAAAAGAAAATCCTCCTAACACACCAGCTCTCATGTATCATTCCTGGACCCCAGTTGACCTAGATTAATCCCACGTTACGTGTAGCAGGAGACCCAAACATAATAATATCAGAACAGGGATTTGCAGGGTGTTTCCAGTAAACCACCCTAATTATAGCCATGACTCTCTTTTTTATTTATCCTAAAGGAATCTGGTATCGCTTAGAATTTTAGTAATGTTTTCCCATAAAGCATATAAGATACAGGCACTTCTCTTGAGGTCAGTCAGTGTCTTTTTTTAAACTGCGCTTTCTAATGTTGCAGATGAATTATGAGTAATTGAAACATACGTGCAAACAGATGTGCAGAAGTTCCTTTCTGCTATGTGCAGTACGTTACCCTATTATTTATGCTAAGCCGGTTGCCAAAATTACTGTGCGTGTGTGTATTTGTTTTTCTAGACTAAACTTGTTTGAGCATAATGTGCATTGCAACAACTACAACAACACTTGAACCCATAAAGCCTTTGTGCAATTTTAACTAAAGGTGGCACATGTGCATGTGTAATAGTCTTGATTTGTAAGTTATATATCCTGTATGTACCCAAAAATGGAAATGCTGAAACCTACATGAGCCTGTTTTGACTCAGAACATCTAGCCACACCCAAATGAGGTTCCTGTGGATACTTGTTTGATTTATTTGCTTTCATAACCAGGCAGCCTGCATGCCTCATTAAAGTATTTAAAAAGGGGCATCTCCATATTGCTCTCCAGTGTGCATAACAAATGATATGTTTGGATTTTCTTTGAGTCTTGAGATAATAAATATGGAAGACATTTCACACACTTATATTGTAAAAGTATTGTCACACGTGATAGATTAACCACACAATAGCTATCTGTGTCTTTTAAAGTTATCTTAACAGTCGCTGCCCTTTTTTCTTTAAGCATGTTTTTTATCATTTAAAACCTGGTGCAAAAAGCACTGGAATGATATCAACAGTGCTATTGATGACATTTCCAGACCTGCATTAGTTATGGCGGAATCATTTCCCTATCCTGTTGTGTGTTTATCAGGCCCTATGCATAATTTAAGTATGTGCACTCATTGTTTTTCTTTCCTTCAGGTCAGCTTTCCAGATGTTGAGAAGGTTGAGTGGCTGAATAAGGTAAAAATATCAGTGGTTTCCTATTTCACTTCATCGTTTACGTTACACAAGGACACTAGTGTTTCCTCTTCTTTTTTTAAAGCCCACAACAAACACATGTCTGTCTGTTCAGCTGTTGTGCTGATTGACACTTTGTAGAGTATGCTAGTTTAATAGCTGGTGCTAGCTGATGGATGGTAGCACTGCTGCGGCTGCCATGTTCCATAAAAAGGACACACCCCTATTAGCCACTTCTGTCTGTACTGCAGAGAGCAGGCCCAAAGCCAGGCAGCCCACTCAACATTTCCATTTCATTACAGTCTCGCTCACAGGAAGGGGGAGGAGCTGCCCAGTCAGCCAACCCCCCCAACCCCCTTTTGCTTTTCTTGCCCAGAGAAACTAGGGCCATTAAAATAGACATACAGTGATAAAAAGCATTCATGCTAACAAGACCACGAGATCTAAGCGTCAGAGAGCCAGACAAAGCAAAGATTTGACGACTGTTTACTGGAGGGGGAGGTCAGCAGATTCCCATGTTGCTCAGGCTGCATCCCTCCCATGAGCAGATAGCTGATGACTCACTCTCCATTTATGCCCGACTGAAACCAACTCTTGGGCTTTTAGTTTTTTTTTCCACTGTCACACGTGCACACAAACAAGCAGTGACTCAGCTTTCGTTTCTTTCCTTGAAGTAATAAAGACGTTTAGCAGCATTACTATTTTGTAAAATAGTATAATAATAATAATGCACATGTACAGCACAGGATTCACAGTGGTATATGTGAGGAAAGTAGTCAACTAACAGCTGAGGAGACCCAACTGGCAACAGCTGTCTCTGTCATTCTTTAGTTATTGCTTGTTGAAGCCAAGGCATTTGACAGATCGTTTTGTTACTATGTTACTAAAATAACAAAGTAGTTTAAAGAAGTAGTCTCTCGTTGCATGGATGTTTATAACGCGATTTGTAAATATATTTGTAATATGTAAATATTTGATAAATAATGCAGCACCAAAGACTCCCATACACATTCCTCTTCCCTTGCAGTCAGAGATCTTTAATAATAACGTTTCAGTACACAGACCTTCGTTCTATTTAATATATACAATGCATATAATCAGATAAAAGTCTGTGTACTAAAACGTTATTATTAAAGAGTCTTTTGTGCTGCACTGTCAAACCTTGGTCTCCTACGCACCGGTCGATCTGCAGGTTTGCGTAAGTTCTGTTCTTTAATGTGTCTTACTAATAACAGCATCTTATAAACTTGCCATTGTGACTGGCCTGCGTAGGTGCTGCAGCGGGTGTGGCCATTTGTCGGCCAATACCTTGAGAAGCTGCTGGTTGAAACCATCGCTCCGTCTATCCGAGCCTCAAGCACCCACCTCCAGACCCTCAGCTTCACAAAAGTAGACATGGGAAACAAGGTGATGGCCATTGATAGCTGATGACTATAATATGCTGTAAAGATTCACACAAATGATGCACCTTGTTTATATTATGTTGAAAATGTGCTTTCTCTTTGCTGCAGGCCATGAAGGTTGTAGGGATCAAGGCACACACAGAGAACGACAATGGACAAGTGCCTGCTAGATCTGTATATCAGGTGAATGTTTATCCATTGCACTTTGGATTTCTGAGTCACTAGCATCTTTGTATTACAGCTTTTAGAAGGCATTTTTGTACATGACCTTTTTTGTTCTTGTATCCTCAGCTATGTTGGCAATGTAGAGATCAACGTTGAGGTGAAGAGATACTTCTGCAAAGCTGGAGTCAAAGGAATACAGGTCTGTCCTCTTTTATATCTTAACGGTATTATTTGACTGAATCACAGAGTAGTATGTCATTCAGATAAAGATGTTGCCTGTCTAAAGGGATAACTGAAATATAAAGATGTGCCATTCACACAAACATCCTTTCTGCTTCTGTCTTTAGCTACATGGGATGATGCGGGTGATTCTGGAGCCTCTGATTGGAGATGTACCCATAGTGGGTGCGGTCACCATGTTTTTCATCCAGCGGCCCGTACGTCCGTCTACATTCACCTCTATTTGTCCTTTGTTCTTGTTGCCCCTCAACCCCCCATCCCTGTGAAGATCATGTGTCTCAATAGAGTCTCGTGTGCTTTTCAGGCTACTGAATTCACATCAATCCTGATTGATTTGCTGCATACAGAACATTCCTCTGTCTTATCTCTTCCCAGAAACTAGACATCAATTGGACTGGACTTACTAATTTGTTGGACATCCCTGGACTGAAGTGAGTCATACTGAAATAACCTTTCATTGGTTTTACACATCAGTGATAGCCACAAAGCTATTATACTTACAGCCTCACCATATTGTATTAATCTGTGGCTAATTCTTTATACACTACATAGTAAATTATACATGCAAAACAGCAATACTTTTCCATTAAAATACTATTTCTTTGTCTCAGTATCATGTCTGACAGCATGATTATGGATGCCATTGCCTCCTTCTTGGTGCTGCCCAACCGCCTGGTTGTTCCTCTGGTTCCAAACCTGCATGTGGCCCAACTACGCTCTCCTTTGCCGAGGGTAAAGCCTGAATATGCACCTACAGACAGAGGGAGACCATTTTATAATTTGACATCTTCAATTTACACCAGTATCTTACATCTTGGTCCCTCTTTTTCTTTCTCAGGGAGTGGTACGCATCCACCTACTGGAGGCACAGAATCTAGCGGCCAAAGACAACTATATGAAAGGGGTTATGGCTGGTTTATCTGACCCCTATGCCATCTTGAGGGTTGGTCCTCAGACCTTCACTTCCAAACACATTGACAACACAGACTCTCCCAAATGGGAAGAGATTTACGAGGTAAGAAGAATTGAGAGTTTTACGGAAAGCTTGACATTTGTGTCGTCATTGCACAGGTGTTGGAAGACTCAGTCATTTATCATTTCACTTTGTTCTGTATTTGAGGGATTACACTGTTACAGCGCTGGGATTGTTCATTTTCATTCATGGTAAGATGAGGCCACAGCCATCTTCCATACAAATCCCTCTGTCAGTCTTCATGTCCCTGTATGTGTCTGGTACATCAGGTTATAGTCCATGAAGTGCCTGGTCAAGAGTTGGAGGTGGAGGTATATGACAAAGACACAGACCAGGATGATTTCCTGGGCAGGTACATATGCATATTCATGTCTCTTGTGTGTTGAATCTCGCATTGTCACCTTTCATCTGTCACCTTTCTTGGCCAGATGGAAAAAGTACGCTACCTTTTAAGAAAAGAAATTTAAAAAGCATGTATTTGTACTCCTAAAGTTACAGCATCTGCTTTCTAAACTGTGCTCCTTTTATTCCAGCAACACATATTATTATTATTATTATTTTTTAATTCTGTCTTACACTCCTCCATTTAGGACCAAATTAGATTTGGGCATTGTGAAGAAATCCATCGTTGTCGATAATGTAAGTAAAAAGCTGTTATCGTCTCACTCACATTTTGTTTAGGTCATTTGTGATTCTTTGGATTGTAAATGTTTGTACGCTGGTCTGTCTTCCTAGTGGTTCACTTTGAAAGAAACGCCGTCAGGGCGGGTTCATTTCAGACTGGAGTGGTTGGCCTTGCTGCCTAGCACCGATCGACTGGAGCAGGTTTGAGTTCTCATTTCCACTGACGCATTAAAGTGATTCTAGAGTATAATGGACTGTTGTGTTACTTTTACAGTTAAAAAAAACAAACCAACCTGTTTCTAATACTCCTCCAGATCCTAAAGAGGAATGAAAGTGTCACCAGTAAGACTGCCGATCCGCCTTCTTCAGCCATCTTGGTTGTATATCTGGACAAAGCTGAGGCACTTCCTGTGAGTCAAATACCTCTACCCTCTCTGCCCATGTTCGTGCTCAGCTCTGAGCTGCTTCCTGTGTGTGTGTGTGTGTGTGTGTGGGTGGTTAAACTGGGGCAGAGCTGCAACCACCACCGATCTTAACAAATCATACACAAAAGGGAACCGAAGTTATAGAAGCTTTTGGAATGAAACTCAGTCTTTGTGGTTTATTTAAATGCAGATTTATACTTCCTGATTATGCCACATTATGCTTCCTGTCAGTTATTTGTGCGGTTGCTATGATATCCCTGTATACACTGTTATTCACACCAACCATGTGTTGTCAGGATGGTAGATAAAGTCTATTTTTTGCTCAGCTCGTGGTAACAGATTGTCATTGTTCACATGCCTTACTGTCTATTCATATTGTAACTGTGTATCTTTTTAGATGAAGAAGGGACAAAAGGAGCCCAATCCCATGGTGCAGTTGTCTGTGCAGGACATCACTCGAGAGAGCAAGGTATATCTACTGGGAACGCCCATTCTAATTCTGTACATAGTGTTTCATTTATTTCTATTTTATATGCACACTATTTATTTCTTCCCCACTATTTGTCTTTAGACTTGTTACACAACCGTTAATCCTCAGTGGGAGGAAGCTTTTACTTTCTTCATCCAGGATCCTCGCAACCAGGACATAGACATTCAGGTAACAGCTCATAAGATCAGCTTCCCGCCACTGAACTTTGTGTTTGCTATTCTGATAGCCAAACTTGTTGTGGTCTTATTTTTGGCTTTCCGTCTTGTTGAATGAACCAGGTGAAGGATGCCGACCGTGTGCAGACATTGGGCAGTCTGAAAATCCCTTTGTCCCGTCTGCTGTCCAATTCTAATCTGTCTCTGGACCAGTGGTTCCAGTTGGACAACTCTGGATCTGCCAGTCGCATCTATATCAACGCAGTTCTCCGGGTAAATGGCAACAAGAGTCAAACGCTAATCCTGCACTGCTATCAGTCCAATTAATGACCAATAAATAAATAAAAACTAGCACAATGTAGGAGGTCATTTACAATCGACTCAAAAAGTAAAATACATTTTCATATCATGGTGTCTCAACTGAGATGATATAAAATCCGATTCTGGGATTTTATTTAGCTTCTTTCTGTCTCTTCTCTTTTCCATTGTAACACACAGGTCCTGTGGTTAGATGAGGAACACATTTCATCTGATGTGTCATCTAATCTTGAGACTGGACTGTCCAAACAGCTGCCCCAGCAGACCTCCCCTCATCCCAGCTTTGCCACAGAGGTAATGGAGGACAGTGCAATTCTGAGTTTGATTTAAGATTGTGTTTTCTCTTCTCTAATGTGTTGGCAATTCTTTTTTCAGGGACTGCTTAGAATTCACCTATTGGCAGGGCAGAATCTTATTCCGAAAGATAACCTGATGGGGGGCATGGTAAAAGGAAAGAGTGACCCCTATGTCAAGCTCAACATCGGTGGCGAAACGTTCACAAGTGAGGTTATCAAGCGTAATCTTAACCCCACGTGGAATGAGATGTATGAGGTACATAACACCAAGTTATTCATTGAAAGATTCAGTTTTGTTGTGAAATGAATAGAAGTGGCTGAAGTTTGCATGTATTTATAAATGTCTGCTGTGTAATAGGTTTGAGTGTCTTTTGCAACCTTGTTTCTACCCCTCAGGTGATCCTTACCCAGCTGCCTGGCCAGGACCTGTATGTGGAGGTGTTTGATAAAGACATGGACATGAAAGACGATTTCATGGGAAGGTACAATAGCTATAAATAATGTGATTATGGATTCCAATGAATGGATTTAAAGATGCGTTCTAATCTCACGTTTTCCCGACGTACAGGCTGAAGATCAGTTTGAAGGACATCATCGATTCCCAGTACACTGATCAGGTGGGGATCTGCCTTGCCAAACACATTGCTGCATGTTTAGCTTCAAAGAGTGTGGTCAGAATAAGTGAACGTGAACTACCTCAGGTCGAAGTCATGCGGCTGTGGACGTCTTCAACTCACTTTGATGACAACCTTAACCCTCTCCAAATAAATCTGTAACATATAACGCAGTTCCTGTGTTGAAATGACTCCTGTTCTTCTCTCAGTGGTACACTCTCAGTGATGTGAAGTCTGGTCGAGTTCACCTGCTACTGGAATGGGTTCCGACAGCCTCAGAGTCGGACAGATTGGACCAGGTCGGTATTTCCAGATAAATCACGGATTAATGGACCACTTCACACTGCTCGATCCGCACTCACTGGTTCGTACCTGTGTGTCTTCAGGTTCTTACAGTTCTATTCCAGGCAGTCCTACCAAAACAAGGCCGTTCCCTCCGCAGGCCTACTCTTTATCTTAATGGAGCAAGCAGATGGCTTACCAGTGAGTCTTTCTCTGCTGACTTTAACGGTGATATGCAGTTAATGTGTAAAATACAAAGACTTGTATTGTTATTGCCTGTTTGTCTCTCTACAGGTTAAGAAGAGTGGAAAGGATCCCAAAGTGGGAGCAGAGGTTACTCTTGGAAAAATGTCCCGCAAAACTACAGTAAGACCTCAAACTTCATTCAGTTTAGAATTGATAGTACTGTGTTTTAAGGTACTTTCTATAGCACTGATTGTAATATTGTAAGAGTGACATGATATCTGTCAGTAATATTGACGGACTCTTGCGTCTCTGAAGGTGTGCGATCGCACCACATCACCTCAGTGGAATGAGGCATTCTGCTTCCTGGTTCAGGACCCCACAGAGGATATTCTTGTTGTTAAGGTATGCTGGCGTCACAGAAAGTGAGAGTGTCGAGTCATACAGAGGCGAACAGTGTGATCTCTTATATGGACATACTTCCTTATGCTAACACCCTGCATTGTGTTTCTTCAGCTGTCCCACAGCTGGACCTTACCCATTGGCTCCCTGGTGGTTCCTATCAGAGAGCTGCTCTCTGAGCCAGAGCTTGTCCTGGACCAGTGGTTCCATTTGGATGGAGCTTCACCTGAGAGTCAAGTTCTTCTGAGGGCTGAACTCAAGGTAGGATAACTCTGTCTGTTGCTCTTTATTTCTCTTAAGTGTTTTTCTCCGTCCCTTCCACTATGCGTCCCTTTCTCTGTCTCTAAACTCTTTGTCTTCAGTTTCTTTCTCTGCCTATATATATATCTTACTCTCTGTGTGCAACTGTAATATTTCTTTATTCCTTTTACTGATCTTGATATAAACAATCAAGAATGATACAAAGCTGAATAACAAAGTGTAACGATAATGATATCAACTACAGATGCTGATTCCCAGCAAATGTCCTGGTGCCATTGCTAAGGCTAAGGTCACTTCAGCGTCAGACCCGTCCCCTGCTCAGCGGAAACAGGAGACAGACACAGTGCTGAGGTGAGATAGATCATTCAAAAAGTCTGTCTGTACTTTCCATTTGTCCTTTTCTCACTTCATTTATTTTTATTGCTACTCTTTATGTTTTTAGGTCGAGTTCAGTGGACGCTCCTCCTGTGGAGACTATTGCCTCCTCAGTGATCTTACATGAAGATGTTGACGTAAAGGAAACAGCAGCTGAAGTGCCTGAAGAGAAAGTGGAAGAACTACCAAGCCCTGCCACACCACAACCTCCTCATACTTCCCCGGACCTCAGCTTTGCCAGCGAGGTAACATCACAAAGTATTAAACTACGGGAGCAGATACATGCAACAAGGCATGACACCATCATATTTAATTAAAAGGAAAAACTACCAATGTAAAGCAACATTTTCCCTTCCTGTAGGGGCTGCTGAGAATCATCCTGTTGGAGGCCCAGAGTCTGGTTGCCAAAGATAACAAGATGGGCGGTATGATGAAGGGCAAGAGTGACCCGTATGCCAAGATTAATGTTGGCGAAGTTGCGTTTAAGAGTAATGTGATCAAGGAGAATCTCAACCCTGTCTGGAATGAGATGTATGAGGTGTGTGTTATTCACTATCCATCAAATAAAGATGGCGATGATAATCTTTCATGTTAATCACGTCTTTTTTTGTTCATTGAACTGTTCTGTGTTCTCAGGTGGTGCTGAGGCCTCAGTCAGGACAGGAGGTGCAGGTAGAGCTGTACGACAAAGACATGGACAAAGATGACTTCCTGGGCAGGTAAGGTCTAATGTGGAGGTCTCTACTTGTCTGACTATCACTGGAAGGCTTTATTGCCTCAATGAGTCGACATGTTTAAAGGCCCAAACTGTAGTTTCTTCACGATAAAGATAAATTACAGGTATATTACCATATGGTGTATATTTTTTAATTGGTCTTTTAGTGTCATTCTTGTTTTTTTCTCTTCCATATTTACTACCATCACTTTTGGAAACTTTATCCAGCGTTATAATATTGGCTGTCATGTTAATATCATGTGTTTAACTTGTGATATTGTGTAAAATGTGCAAAAAAAACATTTTTCATTGTGAGCAGATACCAAATCAGTTTGGCAGACATCATCCGTTCCCAGTTCACAGACCAGGTCAGGATTGCCTGTCTTACTGTATCTTTGTTATTGCTGCGGTGTAATCACAGGCTTTAATTCAGTAAGTGTCCGTCTCTGTTTCAGTGGTACACCCTGAATGACGTGAAGTCTGGACGCGTTCGGCTGATACTGGAGTGGGTACCAGCAGTGTCCCACAATGACTCCCTGGACCAAGTTAGTGCAATTTCTATCATTTGTTTATGTTTTCCTTTTATTCACGCATATACATTTGAAATCTTTATCAATTGAATTGCCTATTCCTCCCACATCTGTCCTAATATTCATACTTCCAAATATGATACCAGTTCATCAGTGCTGAGTCATCGTAATGTATTGTTTAATTTGATTCTCTTCTGCAGGTCATGCGGGTGATTTCTCTCCAGTCTTACCAGAACAAGACGGTTCCCTCTGCAGCTCTGCTCTTTGTTTATGTCGACAGAGCACACTCATTGCCTGTGAGTACCTTGTAATTTTGTCACTGAAAAAAAACCACTTTAATAAGAGTGCAGTCTCTGAGTTATAGATAGACAGCCGTTTGGAAAGCACATGTTGATGAACAGATCCTCTATGGGCATCAAGAGGAAAACTCCTCCTACTCCTTAACATATTGTTTTTGTAAGTAATAACTGGATTCAAATAAATGAAGACTTTGAGAAAGTGTTGCTGCTTGCTGAGTAACAATCACTGGTGTTGGAGTTTCTGATGCAACGATTCATCGATGTTTTGTTTTTGGAAAAAAAAAAGGGAAGTTGGATCTCGTCCCATTGTTGCCTTAATTACAGAGAGTGAATACAAACTGCTCACATACTGTTCTGTTTCTTTCTGTGTTCAGTTTAAGAAAAGTGGAAAGGAGCCCAAGGCTGCGGTCGAGCTTGTTTTTGGTAACACAACCTACAAAACTAAGGTATGAGCCTGATGATAAACACATTAAACAAACACACACACACACACACACGTTGACTTTAGCAGCCTAGACAGCAACCAATGTATATTTCTGTTTAGTCATTTAGTCAATAAAATGTCATGAGGAAGTCCCCATAACAAACCAAACCAGAGTGTTGGTAAATGGTTCACAATGTAATGGGATAAATGATTAAAAGCTGCTTTGATCAGAACTTATAAAATGTAAACTGGCGCCCCCCACTGGCGGTAATGAAAAGGACACACTGATGACAGTAATTCATGCTAATATCATCATTATGCAGTTAAAAATATCAGTGGAAAGAGAAGAAACAACTTAATCAAAGTACAATGGCCATATAAACCTTGTTATTCCATGCAACTTACCCTTTTTTCTATCTGAAGGTATGTGATCGCTCAAGATCACCTCAGTGGGAAGAGGCGTTCTACTTCTTAGTTCGCGACCCCACAGAGGAGATGCTCATAATGAAGGTGAGTGTACTGTACTGAAGTATCTGAAGACTCCAGTCATCTCCACCTCTGACTGACATTATACATGTGTCCTTATCTCTGTAGTTGTCGAGCGCATGGGACCAGCCAATGGGATCTCTTGTATTCCCTGTGAGAGAGCTGCTCTCCGAACCACAGCTCGTCCTGGACCAATGGATGCCTCTCGATGGAGCCTTACCTGAAAGTGAGATCCTGCTGAGGGCTGAACTCAAGGTAAAAGAGGACACACACACACACACACACACACACACACACACACACACACACACACACACACACACACACACACACACACACAGGGGGTCATTACGGTTGTCATTGATAGACAGAATAGCCAACTGGAAATGTATTGTTGACAGGTCCTGAGCTCAAGGATGACTGAAGCTCCACAGCCTTCTGTGACTGGTTCAAAGAAGGAAGAGATTGTCGTTTCCACAACCAGTGAGGACGAGAAAAGCTCAGAGCTGACAAAAGATGAGTGAGTATACACACAACAAAACCAAAAAAACAATACCACTTAGTTTCATTTAAACACAATGAAAAGTAAGCAATAAATACGCACTTATAAACATTAAATAAAAATTGTAGTCCCTGTCGGGTACAAGCAGATACTCTCCATAAAAATGCTTTGAAACTACATTTAAAGCTAAAAAAGGCTAATATTGTCCATTGTTAGTTTCAATCGGGACTCTGGCTGTGGTGTTTTGTAACAGCAGTGTGTATTTTTAGATCTGTTGCAGTATCCAGCCAGTTCAAACACTCCGAAGCAGCAGATGCTGCGGCCTCCACAGAGGAATCTACTCCCGCTGAAGCAGCTGCCCTTTACACTGCACCTGATACATTCGCTGCTGCTGCAGTGAGTCAAAGCACATTGTAGTCAGATGTTATTATGTTTAACCTGTCTATTTTACACCTTCATAACCTTCCATGTCATTTTGCACAGCTGGTGGAGGAGCCAACAGCCCCAGAAGAGCAGCCCACACAGTCAGAGACCGCCGAACCTCAGGATATACAAACAGCAGGGTGAGCCGGAACCGTCAGTTAGTGGATTTCAGTAGTTACCCCCGTAACGAAATACAGAGACGTTTTTGACATAACGTTACAATGTTACCGCTTAACATTCAGTTGATGTGTGTGTGTGTGTGTGTGTGTGTGTGTGTGTGTGTGTGTGTGAATATAGTACTGGTTTAGGCAACCTTGTTCACGCCACAGTAACTGGTATTCCTGCTGACACACTGGGGCCTGCAGAGGTCGCAGAAGATCTTCCAGCACACACCAGCCCCAGCCAGGACTTTGGTGAAGAGGTGGGTTTAGTTTATTCCATGATTAGCACAGTTGAAGTTGAAAACTATGATAACTAAAGATATCTGCAAATAATTCTATAATTGATCCCACTGACGGGAATATCTTAGTCATGTATTTTGTCCCCAGTCATCAGAAGGTGAATAGTTTGGTGACGCGACGCTGTCTCAGCCTCATCATGTGGGGTTCCTGAATAACTCCAGCCTTTTTCCATAAACACTGTTAATGTGCCACTTCCTCTTTGAATCTCACATTAAGTTCTGCTGTTGTGATTTCAGCTTCCTCTGCTGATTTGGTGCATCTGGTCCCTGTTTTATTTCACTTCTGCATAGGTACCTGTGTCATGCCAGCTATATATAACAAAGAGGGATGTCCGTACAGGAGGCCAGAATTAAACACGCCAACCATTGTATCGTCTATACGGTGTACAGTCTGGTGTGAGGGAGGGACCTTTACCGATGGAAAAAATAAGTTCTCATGAACTAAATTTAGATTAAACAACTATCTATCTATCTTATAACAGTTCACTTTGACCTACTACAGTGGGCTCCTAACGGCAGTACACTGTCAGATTTGAGTAGTACTCATATGGGTCTGTTAAAACAAACAAAAAGTTTAATTTCATATTCAAAGTTTCTAGCTGTTGTGCTAGAAATAGTTGCTCTGAAATATCTACAGCAGCTTCCCATTTACCAAACTAATTGTCACAGGTGTGTGCTCAGTGCTACCTGTATGTTTCATAACAGTTACAGTCTTCATCCTGCAGGGGCTGCTGAGGATTCACCTGCTGGAGGCCCAGAATCTGGTTGCAAAGGATAACCTGATGGGGGGCATGGTGAAGGGCAAGAGCGACCCCTATGTCAAGATCAACATAGGGGGAGTTACCTTCAAGAGTCATGTTATCAAGGAGAATCTGAACCCAACGTGGAAGGAAATGTACGAGGTATGAAGTATGAAGTGTTCTCGGTTCAAGCGTTCTCTGTTGTGTGGGTTTCACTGCACGGACTGTGTTTTGTACAAATATTGTTTTTTGTTTGTTTTTAACAGCTGGTCGTGAGTGGGCACAGCGTCCAGGAGATCCAATTTGAAGCGTTTGATAAGGATTTCGATTCTGATGACTTCCTTGGCAGGTATGTTTCCTGTGTGTACTTGTCAATATTGTTACTTATATCGTACTCAAAATAAAATGTGTACTTAAGTCCTGTGTACACTGCCAAACCTCTGCATGAGCAGATTATTTGAAGTGGGTGGATTCATAAATGATTGACACAAGGAGTATTTATGAACGCTTGTACGTTATCTGCTTTTTAATAGGAAATCTTTGTTTCTGGAAGTAAGCCATTGAAATTTAAAATCTTGTTAAACATTTGCTTGTTTTCATGTTCACAGATTCAGCATCAAGCTAAATGAGGTCATCAGATCCCAGTACACAGATCAGGTTAGACAATAATTCATGATCTGAAGCCGTGCCACGTGATATGTAACCTCTGTGCTGTGCCATTTCCTGGTATAAAGGGTGTTGCCCTGCTTCTCTAACTGACCGTATCTCTGTTGCAGTGGTACACTCTGAATGATGTGAAGTCTGGCCGGGTCCACTTGATACTGGAATGGGTTCCTACGGTGTCCCATTCAGTCAGACTTGACCAGG